>NC_056736.1:262209783-262247283 GCF_019279795.1 Protopterus annectens | reverse complement strand
AGGTTCAACTTCCACAGCTTTTCACACTTTTCGCTACTGGATGGGTGGACACCTTCCCACCTATATGTCAAAATGCCTGTGGTACAAGAGGCTTGTCTGTCCATGCCATCTTTAGTTCTTCCTTGCACCTTAACTATCCTGGTAAAATGCCTAAGCACTGGCTACCCAGGTAGCAAATGCACCCCAAGGAAGGTAGTCCAACCAGTAGAAAGCTCAAAGTTCACTCTCCATATACTAACCATACCAGAAGAGGGGAAGATTGTAGGGTTAGGCAAGAAAAGGCGGGAATAAAAGGTGACTAGGTACTCACCCTAACCCTAGAAGTACAGAGGGAGGGAAACATTATTGCAACATCTACAAATGTGGCAAGTTCTTACAGAACTGTCCCAAGTTAAACATTTTCCACTGTTGTAGTGAATATCAATGGCTTGTATAATTTTGAAAGCTTCTGTAGTGCAAAATGGATGGCCTTCTGAAGAAATGGGCTTTTAAGAACCCTTAGAAGAATGTTTCCAGATCAAAGGCAGGTTTTGTCATGGTCACTGTCCAAGTTGTAGTGCTCAGAAAAGGTGTTGATAGGCCATCTAGGAAGCAGCTGAGTGCAAACTCCCTAAGTAAGGTTGATATTGACCTAGTACAGTATACCTTGGCATGCCTTTGTACAATTCTGACACAAATTCAGATGTAGTAAGCTAAACTCTTCAAGATGGTGTGGGGAGAAAGCTTTTGTCCAAAGAAACTATCCTTTGCCAAGGCTATTAACAGCTGGTCCTTTATCTCCTCTTCAGCCTTTTTCATGCACATCAGCCTTTTTCATGCACATCCAGGATATGCAGTCTCCTTATGTCAGGAAAGGTAAAACAGTAGGAGCTTGACTGCCTGAGAAAGAGGGGGAGAGAGTGAGTGAGAGACAGGGAAAGGACTTTTTCCGCATACAGAATTGATACTGCCAACTGGTAAAATGGTTGGAATATTTGTCAGCTTGCTGCACAGGACTAAAACTCAGGGAGCTGTTAATGAGCAGTTTCCTAAACCCAGTGTACAGTGTAGTGCTCAACTCCTTCCACCTTCATCTGTCCACTGTTTGACTCCGAGCAAGCCATTAACAAGACAGTGCTCCCAGGACACTCCTGAAAAGAGACAATTGTGTCCAACAGACTTATTTAACAAACAAGCTGATAAAATAAACTGACTTTTTTCAATATACAACTCTGGTACCATGGTGAATATAACAGAGTCACCGCACTCACCACATACAACACCTATTCCAAGAGAATGTACAGTCAGACCTAATAAGCTAGATTTAACATGCACTGGTCATCCTGTACCTTCTGAACCCCATTTAAGGAAATAACTTCACTGACAAGAGGAAAGGGAAGGATTCCAGAGCTCAGCAAGCACAGATAAAAATGCACGTACTTTCAAAGAAGCCTGACTTGTAAACACCCATGACCTACCTTAAGGCCAAGGACACTCATCTGGTTTGGCTTCAATACCGCTTTACACACCAAGGAGAGAACCTTTTCCATTTAGCTAAATAGAATTTCCTTTATTTCATTTTTTTAGCCTTCATATTAACTGCCAGCACCATCACTGGTAAAAGTGTACTTAAAAGGGATTACTGTTAAATCTTCCAAGCTGTCAGCATTAAAATCTTCAGGAGTGTGTGTCTCAGTGCACCTCTATCCTGAGGCAAGACGTCCACATGCTGAGGCAGTGGCAGAGGACCCATCCTTTACATGTGCAGTAGGATGGGAAACCTTTTGGGCAAAGCAGCACTGGCATGACATTTTTGGTCTAACCTCCTGCACCTTCTGAACGACTGACACGGAGACAAGAAACTGCAGGAGAGGTATAAAGGAAGAGCCCCACCAGTTGACAGAGTAGGCACATGTTGCCCAGACGTCAGAGGATGGAGCCCTGGTTCAATATTTTCACAGCAGTTTTAATTTACTTCTGGAGAATTAAAAAAAATCTATTTCTGAGATACCAAACCTGTAGAATAGGTCCAAAAATACACAGCTATTCAGCAAGTTAAGTCCAGCTTAGCTGGTATGCCTGTACACTCTCTTGGGACAGGATGCAAGATATCCAGAGTGTGAGACCAGACTCGTGGGCCAGATACAAAGTTTTCATAGCCAGTCTGCACAAGTTAAGAGCATTTCCCACACCTGAGGTACCATGACAGTTGGGTTGACTGCAAGTATACTAAAGTTCCTGTTTGAATGGTTACAGGGACAAAAACTACAGCCCACGACTTCTGTATCAATGCAGAAACTACACAGTAAATACATACATGCACAGATTTATATAAAATGCGTGCGCACACCTCATATAAATAGGTATACAGGAAAAGCTCTCTACCCCCCACTCCTCTCTTAAGAACTTTCTATATACTTCTCTCAAGAAATCTCTAACTGTTCTGCTACTGTTGAATGATATACTGCAGCTTGTTATACATACTGCCTCTATAACTCTCTTTGTTGTTTATTAAAGTAAACTTCACTGTGATTCAGACCCACAAAGTGGGAGTTAAATGCAATTATGTTGCTTTGGTTCAATGTGCATACATCACAAGCAGAGAACAACAAGGACGTAGAACAGTAAAGTAACATAAGGACGTATAACAATACAGTAACATACACTAAAGACTGGGATACCTCTAACACTGGTATCAACCTTCCTCAAATATTGTACATGTGGAAAAGCAGTTATTGCATAGCTTGCACAGAATATGCTGAAAAGCACAAGTATATCATACAGAATGTTCAGCTACTATTAATCACACTTTTAAAAACAGCTTTATGTAGGTATTGCTCAAGAAGATAGCTGTACTACTGGTTGTTCCAGTCACCAGCTATTGATATTTTGTAGAGTTCATCTGATAGCACGTGGGAAGAAGTTCCTACTAAACCTGGAGGACTTGCAGCGCATACTATGACAGCGTCTTCCTGAAGCTAAGCAAGAGAACAGAACATGTGCAAGGCGAGTGTGGTCTCAGGATTATTTTTCTGGCTCTGCTAATATATCATGCTTCTTATAGGGCCTGCAGAGCTGGAAGTGGGGCTCCAGTGATCTTCTCCACTACCTTCCCCACCTTCTGTTGGGCCTTTCAATCTGAGGCTTTGCGGTTCCCAAACCAGACAGATTGCTAGTCAAGGTGCTTTCAATGGTACCCCTATAGAAGGTTTTGAAGACAGAGGAAGGGAGACCAACTTTCCTCATCTTGTCCAAGAAGTGCAGGTGTTTATGTGCTTTCTTCACACTGTGGTTAGTATTTGTCGACCATGCCAAGTCCTCAGAAATGTACATACCCTGAAATTTGGCGCTACTCACTCGCTCCACCGTTTCCCCTTTAATTTCCAATGGATGAGAGTCCCAATTCTTTCTTTAGTCTCTTAACAACTCCTTGGTTTTACTCAAGTTTAGGGCCAGGTTACTGATATCGCACCACCTCTGTAGGCAATCTCGTGTCCACTCCTAATAAGACCTACTACAGTAGTGTCATCTGCAAACTTGATAATCTTGTTCGAATTATGTCTCGCAATGCATCAGGAGTTAGTGAGGGCTCAAGACACATCCCTGAGAGACTCCCATGTTTAGTGCCAAGCTCCATGGAGGTGCTGTTGCCCACACTTTCTCATTGACAGACCCCAAAAAGTAAGTCCAGGATCTGGCTGCATAAGCGGGTGTTTAGGCCCAGCTAAACAAGCTTCTCAGTCAGGTGTTGAGGGATGACCGTACTAAATGCAGAGCTGGAAAAACAAAATCAATGAATAGCATCCTTACATATCTTGACAACAAAAAAACTGTTGTGCCAAGGATTCATGAAGAACAAATGAGATGGCATCTGTTCTAGAGCGCTTGGCTCTATAGGCAACCCTGTTCTAGAACGCTTGGCCCTGTATGCAAACTGAAGCGGGTCCAGTGATGCTGGTAGGTTTGCAGACAAGTGGTCCTTGATCAGCCGAAGTACTTCAACACCGCCAACATTAGAGAAACTAGATAGTAGTCATTTAGGCTGGCTGCAATTTCTTTGGCAGGGATATTATAGTAGTATCCTTGAAGCACCTTGGTACTCAGGCCTCGCTCAGAGATATGCTGAAAACATCCGCAACAGTTGAGCAGAGCAGTCTCTTGAGCACTCTCCCTCAAAATGTTAATCAGGGCCAGCTGCTTTTATGTTTCAGACTTTCACTAGTTTAAAGCAAAATACTTACTCTCTTTTTTTTTTTTTTTTCCCCCATGGGGAGTTCAGTTGCCACGGTGTTGTTGCTCCTCATTAAACCTACAGAAGCAGTTTAAGTTCATTCAGGAATTCAATGAGGTTGTCACATTTTTATAAAAACTGGCCTGTAGTCTGTTACAGCCTGCATCTCCTACCACAGCCATCTGGTGTCAATGAAGTGACCCTGTATTCTCTGGCCACACTCATGTTTTGCCTCCTTGAGATTAGCTCTGGCCACCCTGAGTGCATCTGTTATTTGCTTTGCATGCATCATTCTTTGCTTTCAGGAGCTCATATACCCTGCCTGTAAAGCCTTGGTTTCTGGTTTGTCCGTGTGGTGATGCTTTTAGTGACTGTGACATCATACACACATTTTGTGATGTAGGCCATCACTGACTAAGTGCACTCCTCAAGGTCTACTTGGTGGTTTACTGTAACCGCCTCCTTGAATAAATCCCAGTTTGTGCTTTCAAAGCAGAGACTACACCCTCCGGCCAAACCTTTACTAGTTTCTTAATTGGCTTGTTTTTGTTTAGCAATGATTTGTATGAAAGGACTAGAATAATGGTCAGATGCGGATGGGGCATTGCCTTGTAAGCTTGCTTAACACTGGTGAAGACCATGTCCAGTATGTTCTCCTCCCTCACTGCAAATTCCAAATCTGGTAGAATCTGGGTAGTACCAATTCCTGGATGGCTTTGAAGTCACCTGCTAATACACTAGCAAGCTTCAGATTCTTGTTTTGGGCATCATTTATGAACTGGTAAAGTGTAGCCAGTGCCTTTTGGTACTGGCATTTGGACAGATGTACACAGCTATAATGCTAACGCCACTTAACTTCCTTGGCAGGTAGAAGGGTCTGCATTTTAGTGACAATATCCTCCGAGCAGTTGTTTCACCAGTTGTTTATATAAATACAGATGCCTCCTTCCTCTGGCTTTACCACTGACAGCCTAGTCCCTATCAGTTCAAAATGACGTCATCCTTTCCACATGGATTGCACTGTCATTAATATTAGTGTTCAACCACGTCTCGGTGAATACAACAGTGTCTCACCTTACTCTCTGTGGAGAATTCCAGCTTCAAGTGCTCCATCTGGTTTATCCAGCGACCGAACATTTGCTAGTAGCATGGGTAAATCAATGTGTATATTGAACCTAGTCAGCCACTATAGCTAGATAGCAAGTGTATACAAGTTACTAAGCACATGTGAGATCAGTGCCATGATCACCACCATTTTGTGTAGTCAACTACTGTGAATGTAAACTTGGAGATGCACATGCGAGTGTGTTAGAAGTGAGTGAGTCTCAGTAAGCATATGAAGTTCGAAGTATATGCATAAAATTACAGCTCTCGATGGGTGTTTTATATAATAAACTACTTAAAAGCATTCCCGTCCCTCATTGTCTCATATGAATACATGAGATATGCAACACTGTCAGAATGTGATCTGAAGTTGAAGCAGCTTGCAAACCATGAGGCATACAATTAGAAGTGGAGCTGTGAACAGGTCAGCAGTTATTCAAAGGTACTTAAATTCATTTCAAATGCTTTTCAGTTGCCAAACATGTGGCATAGCATTCAAAGTGTTGAAATGTCCAAAATATTGACAAAATGATTTAAAGTGTTTGAAATAATCTCATGTGTTTAAAACATCCAAAAAGGCAAAAATCAACTTTTTTTTGCAATGTACGACTTTTTTGCAGTAACTAAGACTTTTTCAAAGTATCAAAGATATTTTCAGTGTTAAAAATAAAGCATTTCTGGACCTGAATCTCTGGTGTTTTGAAAGCTGGCAAAGTAAACAAGAATGATATTTTCATACAGACTACATTTTCTGATAAAGACACACGTTCAAAAGCATTTACACTTTTCAATTTAGCTGGCTCAGAAACCATTGAGCGAGAATGCTCATTTGTGTATGCAGGGGGAAGGGGAGAACCGCCATCCTGTGATACAGGCTGAAAAGTACAGTTTTGTACCTACCATAAATGCAGATGTCCGATAGGTATGCATCTGCAGTCATAACATATGGGTTGTCCTGCCTCAGGCAGCCCTTCGGTCGGCCGGATTCCAAAGTCTGGGTCTGGCCTCTGCTGATGTCGCACTTCACCCGACGTCATAACTTCTGGGGTATAAAGGCATCAGCCGACGCCATTTTCCTCAGTGCTTCTTGCCCCAGATGCCAGGTGCCCTCTAGGAAGGCTAAATTTGGATAAATGTAGAAAATTCCAAACAGTAGTAAGCAAAATATATATATATATATATATATATATATATATATATATATATAAGCACCCTAGGAATACCATATATATATATGCAGATGCATACCTATCGGACATCTGCATTTATGGTAGGTACAAAACTGTACTATGTCCTTCAAGGATGCATCTGCAGTCATAACATATGGGTAGAATACCATAGCCAAACTGGGGGAGGCACTAAGATAATGATGGTGTAGTTAAGATCCCTGTAAAACTGCAGTTGCAAAACCTGCTCGGGATCTGGAGTATAAAGGAAGATTGTAATGCTTGGCAAATGTATGCATGGAGCTCCAAGTAGCAGCTTCTAAAATGTCTTTGGTAGCCACTCCTCGTAGGAAAGCTGTAGTGGTGGCTGTGGCTCTTGTGGAGTGAGGCCTGATATTTTCAGGAGTTGTCTTTCCATGAAAAGAGTAGCAGAATCGAATGCAATTTCCTATCCATTTTGAAATTGTCTGTTTGGAAATTGCTTTTCCTTGCACTCCTGTTGCATATGCTACCAGAAGCTGGTCAGTTTTTCTGCTGGTTTTAGTTCTGTCCAGATAGTAGCGTAGTTGTCTGTGTACATCCAAGGTGTGCAATAGTTTTTTCCCCCCTGTTCTGTGGGTTAGGGAAGAACGTAGGCAAATGAATAGCTTGGTTCAAGGATACCACCTTTGGCATGAAAGTAGGATTGGTTCTCAGAGACACTCTATCCTGGTGAAAGATAAGGAAAGGCTGCACTGCCATTAATGCCTGTAACTCAAATACCCTTCTTGCTGAAGTGATTGCTAGAAGGAAAGCAGTTTTCCAAGATAAGAACTGTAAGTCTGCTGATGCTGCTGGTTCAAAAGGGGGAAGTGTTAATTTTTCCAGCACAAAATTGAGATCCCATGCAGGCAGAGGTGGTTTCCTTGGAGGTTTTACATTTTTAATCCCTCTTAAAAATTGTCTGAGGAGAGGGTGAGAGAAGATAGGAGGATCCATGTTGTACTCTGCTGAAATTGCTTAAGCATGAATCTTAATGGAAGAATAGGATAGGCCATTGTGGAACAGTTCCGCTAAGTATTCTAGGATGTGTGCTAGGTTTGCCAGTGTGACATTTGTACCCTTTGATGCACTCCAAATGAGGAATCTCTTCCATTTAGCTGAGTATGTTTTTCTTGTGGAGGGTCTGCGAGCCTCCAGGATAATGTCCTTGACCCTCTGAGATAAAACAGTTTGGTTTTGTTTTATGCAATTTTCCAGGCAGTTAGCTGCAGCGTTTTCAAGTTTGGATGCAGGGTCCTGTAGTTGTTCTGCGTTAGAAGTAAAGGCCATAGAGGTAGAGGCCATGAGTTCGTCCGAGACATGCTTCTCAGTAGCGGATACCAATGCTGCCTTGGCCAGTCTGGAGCTATCAGAATCACCTTTGGCTGTTCCTCCCTGATCTTCAGTAGAACTTTGTACATCAATGGGAGAGGTGGAAAGGCATAAACTGTCAGGGCCTTCCAGCTGAAAGAAAGGGAGTCCACCCTCCAGGCTTGTGGGTGGTATTCTCTTGAGCAGAATTTCTTCAGTTGGTGGTTGAGTGGGGAGGCGAACAGGTCTATCTCTGGCATTCCCCATTTCTTTGTTATGTTTCTGAAGATGTCTGGATGCAGCATCCATTCGTGAGCATCCGTGGTAGTTCTGCTTAAGCTGTCTGCTAGTGAATTCTCTTTTCCTGGTACGAATTTGGCCTGCAGTTGAATGTTGAGATTCAGGCCTAGGTTCCACAGGTCCATTGCCATCCGGCATAGAGGGTAGGAATGTGCCTCCCTGTTTGTTGATGTACCACATGACTGTGGTATTGTCTGTCCTTATCAGCAGATGTCCTTGCTGGAGGAATGATTTGAATGCCACGATTGCATGCTTCACTGCCAGCATCTCCTTTAGATTTATGTGTAGATTCAGCTGGTCTTGAGACCCTAGGCCTTGGATACACTTGTCTTCCATGTGTGCCCCCCAGCCTAGGTCTGAGGCGTCTGTGGTGATGGTCTGCCTTGGTTGTGGTTTGTGGAAAGGCAACCCTCTGTTGGTCTGGCAGGCCTGAGCCCACCACAGGAATTCTTTTCAGGCATGGAATGATTGGTATCATGGTTTCTAGACTGTGTCTGTGTTGAGACCATACATTCCTTAGGTACCATTGTAATTTTCTTATATGCAGCCTGGCATGTGGGATCAAGATTATGCAAGATGCCATGTAACCCAGGGCCTGCAGGACTTTCCTTGCAGTAAGCTGAGTTTGTCTTGTCAAAGCCATGAAGTAGACTGGGAGTTGCTTTTGTTTTTCTTCTGTGAGAAAAGCCATCTGAGTTATTGTGTCCAGTTCTGCACCCAAAAATGTTATCCTTTGGGATGGCACTAGTCTTGACTTCTGGATGTTGACTGTGTATCCCAAGGCTTGTAACAGTTGTAGGACATAGGCCAAATCTTTTATTATTTTTGTCTTGTTGTCCGCTTGTATTAGGCAGTCGTCCAGGTATGGGTAGATCTGAATTCCCTGAAGCCTGCAATGTGCAATTACTGATGCCAGGCATTTCATGAATACTCTGGGCGCAGTAGATAAGCCAAAGGGCAATGCTGAGAATCGATAATGCTCTGATCCTGCAAGAAATCTGAGGTGTCTTCTGCAATCTGGTCGTATAGGGACGTGCAGGTATGCCTCCTTCAGATCTAGAGTCACCAGCCAAGACCCCTTGCCCAACATGGGAAGAAGTTGCTGTAGGGTCAGCATCTTGAATTTTGGTACAATGAGATGTGTTTAGTGCGGACAAGTCGAGAATAGGTCTCCATTGAGTTTCTTTTCTTGGTACAAGGAATAGTCTGGAGTAAAATCCTTGGCCTTGTTCCATAGATGGTACCCTTTCTACTGCTCTCATCCTTAGTAAGTTGATGATTTGTTTTAGAGCCTCTGGCTTCTGGCTTGGTGGAAGGTTTGGCATTCCTCTCTTTTTTGGTAAAGTGTGGAAGTGAAACCTGTAGCCTTTGTCTATTGTTTGCAATGTCCATTTGTCTCCTGTAATGCAATGCCAGTTTTTCGAAAATAAAGCTAACTTTCCGCCCAAGGGTGCTTCCAGTTGCTCCCTGGTAGGCGGAATCAGAGCCAAGTCATTGCGTCTGTCCTGTGGAAGTGGTTGTAGTCGCAGCTGTGGCGGTACTCCTCTGGTTGGCAGGTTGCCACTGACAACCCCTGTAGGCACCCCTTGATTGACCTCTGCCTCTTGGGCGTCTATTTCTGCCTCTCTGTGCTCTGGAGGTGTCTGGAAAGGACCAATTCTTTGAAGGCCAGTTTCTGCTGAACCTCGGAGGTTGGACCTGCAGAAAATCCTTGACTGTTTGCACAGATTTAGCTTTTTCTTCCACTTTCTTTAGAATCTCCTGTGCAGGGGAGCCAAATAAACTTTGTTTCTCCATAGGGGCATCTAGGAGTTTAGACTTGACATGGTCTGGCAAGGATTGTTCTTTTAGCCAGGCATGCCTTCGAATCACTTCTCCAGTCATAGCTGATCTAAATGAAGCCTCCAGTGCATCATAACCACATTTTAAGAAATGATTACTGACCTGCTGAGAGTTGTGTACCAAATCCTGCTGAGAGTTGTGTACCAAATCCTGATGGGACTTACAGTCTAAAGGTTCAGGAGAGGAAAGCTTTTTATTCAGCTGATCTAACAAAAATTCCTGGTACTGTATCATATGGAATTGACAGTTTAAAGCCCTGGCAGAAAGAGTAGCAGATGTATAAACCTTTTTACCCCATCTCTCTAATGCTCTTGACTCTCTTTCAGAGGGTGGGGGTTTTTTGGCAGTGGCAGCTGCAACACCCTTTGGGCCCTGAGAAATAGTTTCTGGGTCTGCAGCATGGGCCTTCTACAAGTGGAAGTGAGAATCCGGGACCCTGTAATATCGGTCAGGTTTGGCAGGGGCCGGGGGAAGAGAATCAGGGGCAGAACTGACATCATTGTATGCATCATCAACAACTGATAGTACAGGTGGTATGGCTAAAGCCCTATGCTGTGGCAAGTGTAAAAAAAGTCCTTAGCCTTTTCCTAGAATCAGAAAAATCCTGACCCTGCCATTGAAAGTGTTTCCTCATTGAGTGTAAAGTCTCCCCAAAGGAAAATTCTTCTGGGGGGGAGGCAGAAGGAATTGAGTCTTCTGCATCCGAATCCTCATAAGGTGAGTATGGTCCTTCCTGATGGTCTGATAAATCTGATCCATCCGAGGAATAATCAGAGGAGAGAGGTTCAGGGGGTTCAGTCCTAGGCCTTTTGTCAGGAGGGGGTTGTGAGGCCCTGTCTGGGTGAGGTTGGGATCCCCTAATCAGAGATACAAGGTCCTCAGCAAGGCTGAGAATCTGAGAACTTGAGGAAGGTCTCTGAGAGGAAGATTTAGTTGGTAAGGCCTTGGTAATTTTAGCTGCTTTAGCCCTGGAGAAGGCCTTAATAGACATAGAAGCAGGGGGTCTAGCTGCCCCACGTGCAGGAGTAGAGATGTCCAACGGAATGGTGTCAGACAATTCTAGTGCGCCTGCTTCTTTGGTGGGAATTTCTGTAGCCGACTCAGCCGGGGCCTCTCTGGCCTCGGTTGTCGGAGGCATGTTTTCGGCAGAAGGAAGAACAGAGGACTCTGTTTCAGCCGAAACAGACACTCACGGTAGGCCTAACCATGGTTTCAGCTGAAACCGCGGGCCGCAAGTGTCAGTCCTTTTCCTTGCGTTTTTTGGCTAAATGTGTAGTCGGAGTCTCAGACGGCATTTTATATGCAAAAGCGGATCCAAAAAACTCTTCTGCAAACTCCGACCGACGTCCAAGTGTCCGTCGGTTGAAGGAAGCACAGGCTAAACAGGCTGAAATGTCGTGGTCTGGGCCTAAGCAAGGAAGGCAGTAAGAGTGGAAATCCTTATGAGGTATTTGTTTCCCACAAGTTAAACAATTATTTACTTTGTCTGACATCGGCTGAGGCAAGAAAGAGTCCCCAACGGGGTACTTAGCTTTTTTAGAAGTCTTCGGTAGCTGAAATCTCTGGATCTGACCGACCGGCACTTGCGAATAGCTTCTGCTTCGGGCACCGCGCGGCAAGAAAGACTGAGGAAAATGGCGTCGGCTGATGCCTTTATACCCCAGAAGTTATGACGTCGGGTGAAGTGCGACATCAGCCGAGGCCAGACCCAGACTTTGGAATCCGGCCGACCGAAGGGCTGCCTGAGGCAGGACAACCCGTATGTTATGACTGCAGATGCATCCTTGAAGGACATCATGGGAAGACCCAGAGTTCTTAAAAAGTAAATTCAGGGAAATGTTTAATCCTCTAACAAACATAACAATGGAAAGGCATAAATTTTTACAAAGAGCCCTGGTGAAACTATTTTAGTATATATTACAGACTTAAGAAATAAAGCAAAATCTTGCAGATATGGTAATATAAGAGAAGATTTGATAAAAGACAGACAAGTCTTGTGTGGTATTAATAATGATGCAGTGAGAAAGATTTTGCTTTGATATAGTGAATTAACAAAGCCACTGAGATTTGCCAAATATATGAGATGACAGAAAAGCATACAAATATGCTTACGAATAAGAAAAAGCATGTTTGCACTATCTGCTAGTGCGAATGTTGACAGATGAAAAGCAATATAAACTGAGGGATACCATATCCAATCTCATTGCTAACTATCGCAATTGTGGAGAAAGTCATGAATCTAAACAGGAAAAATGTTGTTTTTTAGTCAACAATCTCACAAATGTTGAGACTGAAATCATTTCAAAAAGTTTTGCAAGTCTAAACTGTTGCAGGCTTGTATTACAAAAGAGTAGCCGAAGAAGCAAATAAATCTGATAGAAACTGGAGCAAACAGAGCTGTGAACAAACTTTCTATGCTGATAGTCTACTGTATTAACTGTTTATCGAGCACAGACATTATCAGTTGTCAGCAAAGAGCAAAATATTTTGTACTGTACAAATTAAATGGGAAACCTGTACAACTTAAATGTAGACACTAGATCTAAGTGCAACATTACGTCACAAATATTTGCTAGAGTAAAAGCTGGTGAGAAACTTGAATGAACCATTAAATGGTTCACCACACAAGTATACGTAACAACATTTTTTTTTAATATGCAGACATTTTCAAAGACAAGCTTGGCAAACTTCGAGTCACATATTCCATGAAGTCAAACCATGAAGCAAGTCCAGTTGTCAGACCAGCAAAGGAGGTTCCAGTAGCAATGCAGAGTAGAGTAAAAGCAAAGCTAGACAAAATGCTGCACATAGGTGTCCTTACTCCAGTAAAAAGAATTGACTGAATGGGTATCCTCCATGGTCATAGCTCATAAGAAAAGCTCAAATGATATCAGAGTACATATTGATCCAAGAGACTTGGCATTTATGCGTCTGCATCACATATTAATCCAAGAGACTTAAAAAGCATTTACGCGTCTGCATCAATCAATGCATACAACAGAAGAGGTAGCCAGTCTCATGCAAAATTCCAGTTTTTTCAACCTTAACTGCAAAAAGCTCCTTTTGACAAATTTCACTGGATGCAAATATCTTCATTCAGTACACCATTTGATGGATACAAATTTTTGGCAGAACTGATTCCAAATGGCATTCTTAGTGAAGTCTTTCAATGTGTCATGGAACAACTTTTTTTTCTGGTTGTATGTGCTATTACAGCAGACGACATTATTGTTGAAGGCAGTGGAGAAGACAAGCATGATGGAAATCTCAGGAAAGTTCTAGACCGTGCACGTGAAGTAAATCTTAAAATGAATCCTCAGAAATGTAAATTTAAGCTTAAAGATGTTATGTGCATCATTTGTTTACCAGTTCTGGCTTACAACTACATCCATCCAAGCAAACAGCAAATGTGGAAATGCCAGTTCCAGAGAATCACATCTTTACAACATTTTCTAGGTATTGTCACCTATTTAGGAAAGTTCATTCAAGACTTGAATGAGCTTTCTGCACCACTGCGTGAATTGACGTACAAAAATGTACACATGTCCTGGTTGAAACACCAGGAAAAAGCATTTGCTATTCTGAAGCAGAAAATTGCCAGTCCACCCACATCAAGATATTATGATGATGTTCACAAACCTGTTAACTCTTCCTTGTGATGCTTCAAAGTACAGCCTTGGTGCAGTGTGTGTTCAAGAAGGCATACCAGTAGCCTATGCAACAGGAACTTTAAATCAGATAAACATTATGCACAGATAGAGAAAGAACTTTTAGCAGTAGTGTTTGCATGTTCGAAGTTCAATGATTATATGGTACACCTATCCAAACAGAGACTGACCACCAATCACTAGTGACAATTTAAAAAAAAAAAAAGCTAATGCATACAGCCCCAGGTTAACTGCAATGTACAAGGTTAAAACTGTAGAAGTACAATTTCACTACTGGTTTACAAAAACGGCACTCACCCTTGCTGATGCTTTGTCATGCACACCCAGACAAATGACAGAGCAGCATGAAAATGAAACTACAGACTTAGAAGTCAGAAATTTTTCATTGTCAAGACTTGATAACTAAAAAAATCACACCGCTTCAGACCCAATTCTCCAAAAGCTAAAAAACGTTATAAGTCAAGGATGGCTAACAAAAGCCAGTTCACCACTTGACACAAAACAGTATTTTCCTTACAGAGACTAGCTCATCACGATGAAAGACGGGATCATGAAAGGTCCACAAGTGGTAATTCCTAAAGCCTTACAACAGGAATACATCAAAATCTTGCAATGTGGTCACCCATGCACTGATTCAACCAAAAGAAGGGTAAGAGACATTGTATTTTGGCATTCTATGTCCAAAGGTATATAGAAGGAAACTCTAGCATGTTCAATATGCAACAGCACTAAACTGCAACAACAAAAAAGAACCACTTCAGCTACACCACATTCCTGAATTACTACGGTCGATGGCTGCCACAGATCTTTTCGAATGGAATGGTCAATATTACTTGGTATCATTAGACTCTTACTCAAACTGGTTTGAAGTTTACCTACTTCCTAACTTGATGTCCAGCATAGCCATCACAAAATTGAAGAGACATTCTTCTGTCCATGGTAGCCCACATAAATTCATATTGGACAAAGGTGCACAGTTTACTAGGCAGCAGTTCAAGAGATTTACTGAGACAGAATGACTGTTGTCATTAAGGTATTGGACAAATTTCAAAAAGAAATTCCATATCCGCCCAGCGTATCATCCAGCAATCATCCAGATATCTCCACCAGATATCTCCACCAGATGTCAATTTCATCAATGTATATGTTATGAGAGGGATCATACATTAGTTGCTCTTACAAAAAAGGCTATGAACAAATCTGCATAGATTGGTGCAAACGATGCACCTATTGCGGTGCCCTGAATCTGCCAGAAGCATTCCCCCGAAAATAAAAAAACATTTTTTATTAAGCACATGCTCAGCCATACATAAAAGTAAAGTGTTAAATCCAGCTGGATACAAGTTGGCACGATCCAGCCACAACTGTAAAGCCTGAAGACCGGCCAGTGGGGGATGTTGGTATACAGAGCCTTGACATCTAAGGTACAAAGAAGCCACCCAGGTTCTAGTTGTGCATCAGACAAAATTTTCAGAAACTGTGTAGTGTCCTGTATGCGTGCCCTAATCAGATCCAACAGTGGTTTCAAATACTGAGTCAGAAAGACCAAGAGAGGTTCAGTCAATGAACCTATCCCCAAAACAATAGGCCGGCCTGGTGGCTTTAATGATTTATGAATTTTGGGCTAAAGATACATAATTTGCTTCTGGGGATCGTTAGACGAGATTTGACCGTCTCTGAGATAATACCCTCACCCACAGCCTCACTTAAATGAGTCAATGTCTTTCTTAAAGTTGGGTGTAGGATCTAAAGGCATAGCCATATAGTGACGTGGGTTGGACAACTGTCCCTTACCCTCGTCAAGATAATAATGTCTCCAATATGACTACTGCTCCTCCCTTGTCCGCAGGTACAATTACAATGTTACGATTATCCTTTAACTCTTGTAAAGCTTTACTTTCTCCAATAGTTAAAACCCAATACTAAAAAATCACCAGTGTTGAAGTGTACACAGCCTGTAACAAAATGGACACGTTTGCTCATCAGTGGCTGGAAATCAGACTTGAGGAATCTGAACTCAGTAGACCTTTGCGAATTTTTGCCGGAAAAAAAAAATTTAAGATAAAGTCTACGGCAAAAGTCATACAAGTCAGATACCATGCAAGTTTCATCCACAAAAAAGCCAGGCACAAAATGCAAACCTTTATTGAGGAGCTGCTTCTGTTCTTGTGTTAAAATTGCATTGGATATATTCAAAACATTGTAATTATTATTATCTAATGTGTCATTAAAGTCTGTAATAGTCCCTCCACCATAACTATTCCTGTTCCTATTTCTGTTTTTCCTCCCACCCCGGCTCCTGCGACGTCTAAAGGGTGGTCCACATTGTGTTGCTTTTTGGGGGTGGGCGATTCCCGGGTGCAGGCACTATCAATATCAGTGACTGAAGACTCCTCAGCCAAGATACTGCTATAATAAAAGTGTCCGTCTTTCTTAGAAAGAATCTAGGTCTCTTCCTACTACTGGCCCCAACTGGTCTTAAATTTGACATTTCTGGACACCTCAAAAGGTTTAAACCCTATGGTAGTCCGTTACATCCCAATTGAACTTGCATATTTTTTTGATCCATGTTTGCTTCTCAAAAGGTAAATAGGTCCCTCTGATAACTTGTTCAGACAAACATACTGAGGTTGACCCTCATATCTTGTGGTTTCTTCACAAGGCTTCTTCACTTCCACAATGTTCGTATCAATCACCCGCTCATAATATGAGCTAGGATATGAAGAAAGGACATGGAAGCCTGCTGAAGTGCCAGGTTCCAATCCTTAAGTAATTCATCATTCATCTTGCCCACTAGGGACCGAATACGGACCCAGACTACTCTGGGCGTGATTGGCTTGTTCAGATAGGCTCTGAAGAGCTTCAGATGCCATATGTTCGTTCTGAGGGTTTTCATCCCCCTGCAAAGCATATTGAATGCCAGATTGCAGCAGTCAACTGGATCTGTATTGAGAGCATCCTTATCAGTGCCATTCTCATTTATAATCTCAAACACTCTTGTATCATTTTTATCGGCACATAAGCCATTCAAGATAGTTTCCAGATTCATGACCATAAGCTCACAATCCAACTAGATAGCATTCCAACGGACAATAATCCAAAATCGCACCAGAGGCTCAGTGAACTGCCCAAACAATGCTGCCAATGGAAACACTTATCCAATCATTATACATGTATATATTTCCCCGAAATGTAGGAGCCCCCAAAAAGAGATTGTAAGTTCAGTAGGAACAGTAATCTCAAAATGGGTAAAATGATGCTCAAAAAGCTTGTTGAGACCAAAGGTCCAGAAGCCAGCAGGCAAGAGCTAACCAGGGATTCAATACTAGACCGTGATAAGCCAACCCATACACTCAACAAAATATTAATAAAAGACAACTAAAGCCCCTTCAGATTGGCAAACTACTAATGTAAGTGGATCATATTGGTAATATATTGTAGAGATCAAAATATCAAATGGATTTTGTGGCCAATGTTACTTCCCAACCTTAGCCATAAATTCAGCACAGTACATCCACCTAAACACCAAAAAAGATGTCAAAGTGTGGAAAAAGCTTCCAAGAAACAAAGGGGAAATCCAGGTACCAAAACACTCTATAATAGACCCTTCAGCTAGTTTTGTTACTTTCAAACATGTAGAAATAAAGCGATGTATAGGCTCAAAAGTTAGACAAACCACTCCTAGTTCATATCAAATCCAAATACAAGGCCCATATGTTGTTCCATCTTCTTCTTCTGGCTTTACCCGGTTAGGGGTCACCACAGTGGATCACTGTCCGCTCACGATTGGCAGTGGAGTTTTACAGTGTCGAGTTGCCAGCCCAGCGCCCAACCTTCCACAGAAGGCACACACTCAATTTAGTATGTCCAATCCACCTACAGCATGTCTTTGGGATGTGGAAGAAAACCGGAGCACCTGGAGGAAACCCACGTGACCACTGGAGGACATGCAGACTCTGCACAGAAGGCACCCCAGCCGAGGATTGAACCTCTTGCTGTGAAGCAGTAACGCTAACTGCTGCACCATATAAATGGCAATCACAACTGTAAAGATGGCATCCACCATCTCCATGTTCCTATATATGGAACTTTGGCCGATCACAAGGAGAGCCTCCACCTAAATATAAATAACTAAACTACTAGATTAGAAACTCATTACCTAGGAAAAATAGTAATGAAATGCAGAAAAAATGATACAAGGACATTACAACAAGGTTACTGCAAGAGTGCCCATACTGTGACAGTCATTGACTTTGTTCCGATCAGCCTCAGAACACTATTGTCAGTCATGAAAATTGTATAAATCACCCAAAACTTAAATGTAAAGAAAAAAGAAGTTATGTACTCACCATAACGTTCCATCTGAGTAGATAAACTTCATTTGTCAGCAACCTGTGGGTTACGGATCCGAGCCGGCAGCATACAAAGCAAAAAGACCCGAGCTCCAAGCTCCTCCCCCTTACCCAAACTATACTGCAACCTCCTTCCAATCCTCAGATCGGATTTGCCATCTGCACAAAACAAAACAACTAACAACCTGAGACACCTGACTCAAGGACAAAGTAAAGCTCATAAGTCCAAACCTTGAGCTCAGCTAAATAACCATGAAGGTCAGGGGGAAGGAGGGAGGGACGGTTGCTGACAAATGAAGTTTATCTACTCAGATAGAATGTTATGGTGAGTACATAACTTTATCTGAAGTAGTTAACTTCATTTGATCAGCAACCTGTGGGACAGAGTCCCCAGCTACCCTAATCTTGGGAGGCCCTTAAGGAAGGATATTCCGGAGCACTGCATAGCCAAAGGCAGCCTTCCCCTAGACACCAAATCCAGTTTACAATGAGAGATAAAAGGTGTGAGCGGACGCCCAGGTAGCCTCTGAACAAATGTCATCCAGGGGAAACTCTAGACCAGAAAGCAGCAGACGTTGCCATAGAACGAGTAGAATGAGCATGAACCCCCATTGGTTCTGGTAAGCCAGATTCTCTGTATGCTTGTAAGATACAACTCGAATACACCTGGCGAGAGTCACCTTTGAAACTGGTTTCCCTAGAAAAGGCTTATCTAAGGAGACAAAAAGTTGATCAGATTTACGAAAGACAGCCGTCCTGTGCAAATAAAAATGTAACTGTCTGTGAACATCCAGCAAATGAAGTTTATATTCTCCTTTATTCTGGAAATTAGGGAAAAAGACAGGCAAATTAATGGACTGATTAATGTTAGTCTCTGAAGCAACTTTTGGGAGAAAGGAGGGATTAGTCCTGAGAGATACCCTATCCTTATGAAGCACAAGATATGAAGGTTTGATACAGAGAGCCTGAAGCTCCGACACTCTCCTGGCTAAAGTAATTGCTACCAAGAAAGCAGTCTTCCATGACAAGAACTTCAGATCAACAGAAGCTGCGGGTTCAAAGGGAAGCGCAACTAATGCCTGACGAACTAAGGTCAGATCCCACGGTGGAGATGAATTTCTAACAGGGGGTCTCAAAAGAAAAGTGCTTTTTAGAAAGGTCTTACAAACTCTGGCAGCAGCGAGGAAACCAAAGTTGTCCCCAATATGAAAATGGGAAATGGCAGCCAGCTGAACCTTCACAGTAGATGAGCTGGCCCCTTGCTGAAAAATATAAGACAAGAATTCCAGTACTGCTGAAACAGGAGCGGTGAAAGGATCCAAGTTCTTTTGTGAAGCCCAAATTGAAAAACGTTTCCATTTGCTGCTGTAAATCTTCCTGGTAGAGGGTTTATGTGCCGCCACCAGTATAGACTTGACTCAGGAAGAGATACCAGGAGTCCTAGCAACTAGGAGAACTGGATCAGCCAAGCTGAGAGCTTGAGACTGTCCAGGTTTGGAGGAGCCATTCCCGAGGGATGAGAAATCAGATCCGGAATGGGATCCAAGATCCAGAGTGGAGCTATGAGATGAGACCGCAGGCAGAGGAACCAGACTTGATGAGGCCAGAATGGGCTTTGAGGATAATCTTGCTCCCCAACCAGCAAGCTTTCTGCAGAAATTTTGTCATAAGCGGAAGTGGAGGATACGCATAAAGAAGACCGGGCGGCCAAGCATGGACTAGAGCGTCTCTGAGGGTTTCTCCCAAAGGAGGAATTGGAGCGAAACACTCGCTGCACTTTGCGTTGGAAGGTGATGCAAAGAGATCGCAGCAAGGCTGACCCCACTTCAGGAAGATCTGTTCCGTTACACAAGGATTCAGAGACCACTCTTAACGAGAAAGGATAGTTCTGCTCAATTTGTCGTCAGTATGTTGGACCGACCTGGAATGTGCGTTGCTAACAGAAAGCGGTTGGTGGAGATCGCCCATTCCCAAACTCTCATGGCTTTTCGGCAAAGGGGGAAAGACCTGGTTCCCCCCTGTTTGTTGACATACCAGACCACTGACATTGTCTGACTGGACGGCAACAGTCCCTGGAGGAAGAAAGGCATGGTGGGCCTGCAATGTCAAAAGGACCGCCCTCATCCCCAGGACATTTATATGCAGTATGGTCTCTGTCTGAGTCCATGTGCCTTGGACAGTCCTGCCCGCACAATGCCCCCCTTACCCTAGGCAGGAGGTGCCCATGGTCACTGTGGCCTGGGGTGGTGACATAACAAAAGGTCATCCTTCTCGAAGGGCTCGGGATTGAAGCCACCACATGAGGGAGTTCCTACAAACCCTGCTGAGGGGAATCGGGAAGTCTAGAGGGTGGTGTAGAATAGACCACTGGACCTGCAACGTCCAATGTAGGAACCCTCATGTGCAGATGAGGGTAAGGAATTGGACTGATCGCTGCCGCCATGGACCCCAAAGCTCTCAGGACTAATTCTGCTGGGGGAGCAGGGGATTGAAAGAGGGCTAGCACATGCAGAGTCATGCTGTGAAGTCTGTTTGACGTTAGGAAGGCCCTGGCCTGGACGGTATCTATCCTGGCTCCTATGAAGTTTAACACTTGAACAGGCTGGAGGAAGGACTTCTTGACATTTATGGTTATCCCCAACCGGGGTGACATCCAGAGGAAGAAATCTCTGGCTAGAGAAAGTAGATGCCTGATGGGGGCGGTGAGGAGCCAGTCGTCTAGGTACGGGAAGACCTGTATGCCCTGGAGCCTCAGGTGGGCCGCTACAACTGCCATGACCTTGGTGAACACCCTGAGGGCTGTGATGAGACCGAAGGGTAGGACCCTGAACTGGTAATGAATGGCTCTTAGCCGAAAGTGGAGAAACCTCCTGGACAGTCTTTCCATGAGAATATGGTAGTATGCATCCTTGAGGTCTATGGAGCACATCCAGTCCTCCTCCTCCTCCTGCAAGAGGGGCAGGATGGATTGAATCGTGACCATCCGGAATTTCTTTGGCAATGAAAAGGTTTATTGTTGGCAGGTCGAGAATCAGCCTCAAGTCTCCAGTCTTTTTTGGCACCAGAAAGAACCTGGAGTAGAAGCCTGATCCGGACTGGTCTGGGGGCACGTGCTGGATGGCTCTCTTTTCCAACAGCTTTTTTATTTCCAAAGCCACAGCCTCCCTTTGAGTGAGTGGGACATCTGGGAGGCGTCTTGAGTAAGGGGGCTTGTTGATAAAGGGGACTGAATAGCCTCTGGATATTATTTGAAGCACCCAGTGATCTGTTGTGATGGACTCCCATTGAGGCAGGTGCCTCGAAAAATGCCCCCAACTGCCTCCAGAGAGGAGCAGTCGGGCAACCCCTCAGGGCTGTTGCACGGGTCGGTCAGAAAAGGGTTCCTGTGACCTGATGTTCTTCGCTCCCCCTCTGCCTCTGGGCCGGCGTCCACCTTGTTCCCCTCTGCCTCTGGGGGAGGAGGAGTCCTGAGCGTTCCGGGCCTGCTGAGATTTCCAGAACCACATCTTTTTCTGCCCTCGCTGGTTCCTAGAGAAGGACCTTTGAGGGGTAGAGAAGCATATTCCGATGGCCAACAGCTTTTTCCCCATCTTTCTCTCTGGACCAGCGTCTCGCTGACGGTCTTCCCGAAGAGGATCGACCCGTCAAAGGGTGCATTCGCGAAGGACGCCTTGAAGGGTTCCGAGAAGTCACAAAGCCAAAGCCAGGCATGACGTCTTAAAGCAATACCGGACCCGCTAGCTCTATCGGCTCCTTTTGTGGCATGGGAAAGTAGCCGCATAGAAGTATTAGACACTAACTTGAGCGTGGCCATACAAGCAGAGAAAGTCAGTTTATCCTCGGCCAACATGGACTCTGGGGAAGACTCTGCGTACTCCTTCACCAGGTCCCACTGCAGTCTGATTATATGGGCCAAGTAATTCAGCGCCCTTATAGAAAAGGTAGCTGAAGCAAAAGTCCGCTTTCCAATACAGTCCATTGACAGAGATTCCTTGTCAGGGGGGTGGACCGAAGTACTTTCCTGGGAGAGTTCCTTTTTGGTGGCCGCCGCCACCACCATGGCATCAACCGGGGAACCCTTGCTCCACGAAGCTCTGTCTGCAGGGGGACTGAGAACCTTATCAGACCTTCTAGGTATCGGCTCTACAGTGTCCAGCTCCTTCCACACCCTGGTGGTAATCAGGTCAGCCGCGGGGGGGGCACCCAAGAGGTAGATGGGCCTGTGTCGAACGCCTCCAGGAATGCAGACTCTTCCGAGGGTTTTTGGACGGACCACCCCCCCCCCCTTTGGCAGAATATTTCCATAATATCTGCAAAGGAGAAATCGTCGGGGGGGGTGATTTGGGGGAACCTCCCCTTCCTCCAAATCGGTATCCTCGGTGAGGGACTCGGGGGAGTCCAAGTGCCTCCTTTTGCACAGGCGTTTGTGAGGGACCTCCTCGGGGGGACTGTCTGAGGGGGGGCTCACCCACAGATTCATGTTCCTCCAAGGAAACTGGCTGGGGCATCAATGACACAGGCTGTCCCTGGGGGGACTGGATGATGGACAAACTGAGCTGCGAGGGAGCGTGGGTGGACCCTGAGAAAAAGAGTGTGAGTGGTCTTGATCCTCCAGAGAGAACCCTCTCCACCATGAACGCCGAAGGGGAACCGGCCTCTCTAAGACAGGTGGGGATTGGTGCCGAAGTGATCGGACCCGAGAGGACGGTGTGCTCTGACCGCATAGGAGCCGAAGACACATTCACCCCCACAGATCAGACGCCCAGCTTTTGGCTCCGCGAGATCAGATCCGAAAGCGGATCCGATAAGCTCGAGGGCATGGCCAGCGTCAAGGTAGTAACCATCGGTGCCGACCTCCTGGCTCTGGGGCTCCTCTGATCCGAAGACTCAGAAATCCAGTGGTGGATCAGAGAAGGAGCTATCGGGGCGAACAGTGGAGCTGAACTCCACCCCCCCCCCAGAGGAGGGAGGCAGCAACACTCCCATCTGCAGCTGAGTTTGCAAAACTCGGCGCATCATCCGGTCCATATCTGCCTCCGAAATGCTTCGAGTAGACCTGGAGGAAGCCAACGACAACGGCCGGGAGGGCAGACGTGACGACCTCAAGGCTGGTCGGGTCTCCTCCTCCGGCGAGAAACGAGGCGAACGGAGCCGTGGGGAGGAAGGCTTGGACACTCAAAGGAGAAGAGACCACCTTCGTGGGAGGGGTAGAGTGGTCCAATTCGGCTTGCCACTTGCGGCTTTTCTCTCTCTTTTTCTGTCTCTCCCTTCTCTCTTTTTTTATCTTTCTTGGCCTCTCGTTCTCCCCAAGACAAGGTGGGAGGGTGAGTCTCAGACAGGGGAAGAGGGCCAGTCGGCTGGGCTGTCGCTACCGAAAGGGAAGGAGAAGAAGCTGATTCCACGGGTAGAAGACCAGCCAGAATCAGCTTGTTCTTCCCATCCCTTAAGGCTCGAAGGTTAAAGGCTGCACAAATGTGGCAGCCTAAGGAAAGGTGCGTAACCCCCAAGCAAATCATACACAGAGTGTGACCATCTGCTGGCGACAGCTTATGGCCACACTCAGAGCATTTAGAAAAGGTCACTTTGTGGCTTTCAGCCATACCAAAAGCACACACACAGGCACACGCACATCTGAAACAGGGAAAAACAGGGGCCTAAAAAGGGATGAGAAACTACCAAAGGTAAAGGGGAAAAAGGCTAAGTAGAAGGGAAACCCATAGAAAGGTATTAAATACACTCACACACCAAGGAAAGAAGACCAAAAGAGAAGTTTGAAGAAAAAAATTGCTAAACTTGCCTGGAGCTCTAAGAATCCCGTGCTTGGCAAAGCCGTGGCAAACGAGATCTGGGGATTGGAAGGAGGTTGCAGTGTAGTATGGGTAAGGGGGAGGAGCTTGGAGCTCCGATCTTTTTCCTTGGTAGCTGCCGGCTCGGATCCGTAACCAACAGGTTGCTGATCAAATGAAGTTAACTACTTCAGATCATGCAATGACAAAGTAGGTTCATAGGTTTATACTAGGCTATCTGCCCTAAGGCATTTATAAGCCTAGCCCAAAGTTTTGTGGCTTACGCCACCCCTTATATGAAAAAATACTGTGCCCATTAGTTTGTTGTGCCTCTGTCCAGCAGTGACACAGAGATGATTCCTGGGATAAACCTACAATCTCCCATCCACAGGTCAAGATTTCTCTTGAACAGAGCCAGCGAGGTGCTCTGCCTCACATGGACCGGGATTTTATTCCACAGCATAGGGAGTTTCTGAGTGATAAATTATCCCTCCAGCACATCCTATTTATAACCGTGCTAAGGTTTAAGTCGCTTGCTCTAGTGGTTTTGGCGGATTTGGATTTTTTGAGGTGGAGCATGTCCATTAATTCCGGGTTGGACATGGCCTTGTATGTCAGGCACATGTCACCTCTGAGCAGACGGTATGCGACTGAATAGAGCTGGAGTTTCTTCAATCTGGCAGCATATGACAGATTTTGGAGTCCCTTTATCCTTTTGGTGAGGAACTTTTGGGGTCTCTCCAATTGCTGCAGATGTCGGGTGAGATACATCCCGAATGGGGCATTGTACTCGATCATTGGTCTGATAAGTGAAGAGTACAGGGAAACAATGACCTCACTAGATCTGGATGCGAATCCCTTCATGATCAGGTGGGCAATGTAGAAGGTCTTTCTAGCCACTTTAGCAACGTGAGTGTCAAAAGAAAGGCCACTATCAACCTGGGTCCCCAGGTCCCTGATAACCTCTTCTGTGCTTAGTGGATTGCCACCTATATGGTAGCTTGGGGTTACCTTGTTTTTCCCGAAGGGTATGACTATACATTTTTGGCTTAACTTCAGGCCATGGCTCTGGCACCAGCTATCTGTTTCCGTGAGTCCCTTCTGAAGGATGTCCGTGTCCGATGCACTTTCCACTATGGCGCCCAGTTTGCAGTCGTCTGCAAACTTTGTCAGCCAAAGTCCTCCCATGTTGGCCTGTACTTCTGAGAAGTAGATGCCGAACAATAGGGGGCCAAGGACCGAGCCCTGTGGGACACCACATGTGACCGGCTTGGAGTCTGACCTAGCGCCAGCAACTCTAACTCTGTGGGTTCTGTCCTTAAGTCAGTTTGCAACCCATCTTGTGGCATATGGGTTTACATTTAAGCTGGTAAGTTTTTCTACAATACCCGAGTGGGGTATTTTGTCGAAAGCCTTTGCAAGGTCAAGGTAGGCTGTATGGACTGCCTTTCCCTCATCAATGGCCTTGGTGACTGTTTTGAAGAAGTCGACCAAGTTCAAAAGGCATGATCTGCCCTTGACGAAGCCAAACTGGGTCGGGTCCAATGTCTGCAAGTCCCCTATATCTTTGTTTATGAGCTCCATTATGATCCTCTCCATAGCTTTGCAGACTAGACTTGTTAAGCTTATGGGGCGGTAATTACCAGGGTCTGTAGGCACCGCCTTTGTGGAGTGTGACCACAGTTGCCGTACGCCACTCCTTGGGCACGTGTCCGGTGGTAAGGCTGAGATTAAACAGCTGCCTTATGTGCGGGTTTAATTCCTCATTTAGCTCGTGTAGCACACAGCCGGGAACACCATCCGGTCCCATTGCTGCTGTGTTTTTAGCTTTAGAGAGAGCAGCTTTCACCTGCGCATTTGAGATGTCTGGGAGGCTACACTCCGCTGGGATAGTTATCTCTCCTTTAGGGGGGGGAGAGGGGGGTGAAGTAGTTCAACACACTATGAACATCCCTTTAACATTTACCCTAGGATGACTAAATGAAGATTTGTTTAAGGGAGAAACATACAATAATGTCCTATAAGCTGTAATGATATCCCTACCAATGCCCTAGAAATGTTTATACAATCCTGTAAAAAATTTTTTTGTATACAGATAGATGAACAGGGAACACATATCAAAATTTATCAATTAGAAAACAAGTATGCATAGACCTGACAGTCCGATACAAATTCCTGACAGTGTTATCAATTGTCCACAGTTTCACAATGTTATGGGCGTTGCAAAAAGGTAGTAAAACATAGTGATGCAAATCACATATGTGAATGCCACAAATCAAAAGTCAAACACCAGTCCCCGATATTGAAAGGGAAACTATTAAATAACTGTTCATGGCCCAACATACCGTAAAAAAAAAACCTTCATTCACATAAGTCTAGTCATAAATATATCTTGAACCCAGCGGAATTCTCAGTAATCCACAAGTGACCTATATTCTAAATAGTTCAAAAAAGAGCAGTGTCATTATGTTCAAGTTTGTCGTATCCAATCCCGAATGCAATTTGACAAACACCAGAGATTTTCAAGTGTCAAAATGCCACCAAGCAGGCCGCCCCAGATGTCAGTACAAGATGATACACTAAACGCAAATACAACAGATACTCCAGGCCCAAACCAACACTGTTGGATCTGATTAGGGCACGCATACAGGACACTAAACAGTTTCTGAAAAAGGACACTACACAGTTTCTAAAAATTGTGTCTGATACACAACCGGTGGTTTCTTTATACCTTAGATGTCAAGGCTCTGTATACCAACATCCCCCACTGGGCCGGTCTTCAGGCCTTACAATTCTGGCTGGATCGTGCCAACTTATATCCAGCTGGATTTAACACTTTACTTTTATGTATAGCTTTTCAGGGGGAATGCTTTTGGCAGATTGAGGGCACCGCGATGGGTGCATCGTTTGCACCAATCTATGCGGATTTGTTCATGGCCTTTTTGGAAGAGCAACTAATATATGATCCCTCCCATAACATATACATTGATGACATTGACATCTGGATGATTGCTGGATGGTATGGCAGGTGGATACGGGATTTCTTCTTGAGTTTGTCCAATACCTTAATGACAACAAGTGGGGTTCCGAGTTTACTCTGATAGCAATGAAAATCAGCTTCTTGGATGTTACTATCCAGAAAAAGTACAGTTGTGCACATTTACCATAAATGTAGATGTGCAGAGTGTATTCACTGTTGCAGTCATTACATTTGGGTAATCTGCTGGCAGGTTGCCCTCAGTCAGCCTGAATTCCAAAGTCTTGGGTCCTGCATCGGTTGGAGTCTTCTCTTTCATGACGTCAGGGGTATAAAACATGCAGCCGGCACCATTTTCTTTAGTTTTTCTTGCCCCCAAAAAGATAGCAATATGTATATTTTACACACATGCACACACGCACACCAATATAAACTACCTTCATCAACAAGTAAATACACCACATAGGTTGCAGAAGATAGTGAAGGAAAGATAAAACTCCAGAATGACAGGGGGATGGCAAGAGGGTAACCTGGACTGCAACAGTAAATATACTCGAACATCTACATTTATGGTAAGTGTACACAACTGTACTATGTTCTTCGTGTTTCACTGTTGCAGTCATTACATTTGGGTAGAATCCCAAAGCTATGGTTGGGAGGCTGGAGCTAGAGAGCATTAGGAGCGGCTATAAGGCCCTGCAGAACTGCAGTGGCAAATCCTGCCCTGGATTTAGAGTAGAGAGGCAAATGACAATGCTTTGTAAAGGTGTGAACAGAACTCCAAGTAACAGCTAGAATGTCTTTGGTTGGTACTCCCCTTAGAAAGGCTGAAGTAGCTGCAGCTCTGGTGGAATGAGACCTAATGCCCTTGGGCACAGGTTTACCATGGTGCAAGTAGCAGAAACGGATGCAGTGGCTTATCCACTTTGAAATTGTCTGCTTTGATATAGCCTTGCCTCCTGATCCTGCAGCATATTGTCACTAGTAATTGCTCAGTTTTTCTTAAAGAGTTTTAGTCCTGCTTAAGTAGAATCTTAGCTGTCTGTGTACGCCCAAGGAATGCAGAACTCTTCCCCTTGTTCTGCGGATTTGGATAAAAGGTTGGCAGACGAATTGTTTGGTTAACAGCCACAATCGAAACCACTTTAGGCATAAAGTTAGGATTTGTCCTCAGAGACACCATGTCTGGGTAAAATATGATAAAAGGCTCTACAGCCATGAGGGCCTGTAGCTCTGAAACTCTTCTTGCTGAAGTAACTGCTAGTAGCAAAGCTGTTTTCCATGATAAGAACTTTATTATCAGCGGTAGCAGCTTGATCAAATGGAGGCAGGGTGAGCTTTTCCAACACATAATTAATTGAGGTCCCATGCAGGCAATGGTGATCTTCTAAGAGGCCTTAAATTTCTGGCTCCTCTAAGATACTGCTTTAGTAAAGGATGAGAAAAGATTGGTGGCTCTGTATTGTAATGAGTCGAAATGGCAGAGGCATGGATTTTAATTGATGAGAAAGATAGGCCTTTGTCCAGCATCTCAGTTAAGCATTGCAATATCTGAGGAATATTTGGTTCTGTTGCATCAGTTCCTTGTGCTCGATTCCAAGCACAGAATCTCTTCCATTTGTCAGAATAAGATTTTCTAGTACTAGGCCTTCTGGCTTCCAAAATGACATCCATCACAGCTTTACTGAGAGGAGTTGTTTGTATGACTACATGATCAGCCATGCTGCCAGATTCAGAGTCTGTAGTTGATTGTGCAGGATCTGACTGTCTTGCTGGGACAGTAGTTGTAGTCTTTGAGACAAGGTCCAAGCTGGGTAATGAGACAAGTTCCTTAAGATTGGGTACCAGTATTGGCGGGGCCAGTCCAGGGCAATTAGTATAATCTTTGGTTTCTCTTGTCTGACTTTTAGGAGGACCTTGGGGAGAAAAGGCAGAGGAGGAAAGGCGTAAACGGATAGGTTTTTCCAACTGAAGGATAGGGCGTCCACTTTCCATGCTCGTCTGTGAGGAGTTCTTGTGCAGAATTTTTTCAATTGATAATTTTGAGGAGAGGCAACTAGATCTATGTCTGGGCTCCCCCATTTCTCTGTTATCATGCTGAAGACTTGTGGATTTAGTTTCCACTTGTGAGGATCCATAAGGTTTCTGCTTAAATCGTCTGCCAGAGTGTTTTGTTTTCCTGGCAGGAATTTAGCTTGAAGATTTATTTGGTAGGTCAAAACTGTGTCCCACAGTGCCATGGTTAATCTGCAAAGGGGGTACGAGTGTGTGCCCCCTTGCTTGTTTATATACCACATGACTGTGGTGTTGTCCGTCTTTATCAGTAGTTGTCCTGGATGAAGTAAGTCCTTGAAGGCTGTTAGGGCATTTTGAACAGCATCTCTTTCTGGTTGATATGTAGATGCATTTGTTTTGGTGACCATATGCCCTGAATGCATCTTCCTGCCATGTGGGCCCCCCAGGCATAATCTGATGCATCTGTTATGGTTTGGCTGGCAGGGGGTAAAGTGAATGGCCGTCCCATGTTTTGGTGACATGCCTTTGCCCACCATAGAAACTCCTGTTGCAGGCAGGGAATGAGAGGAATCATCGTTTCCAGACTGTGAGAATGTTGACTCCATAAACTTTTTAGGTACCACTGAAGTTTCCTCATATGCAGTCTTGCATATGGAATCAGTAGGATGCAGGATACCATGAAGTCCAGAGCCTGCAGAATTTGTCTTGCAGAAGACTGGGTTTTTGTTGCCATCAGTTTGAAGTAATTAGTCAGTTGCCTTTGCTTGTCTGGTGTGAGGTAAGCCATCTGGGCAGTTGTATTCAAGCTTGCACCCAGGAATGTTATCTTTTGACAGGGTACCAATTGTAATTTATTTTCGTTTATTGTTTACCCTCGGCATGTTAGTCTTTTCACAAACACCAGGTGTCGAAGAAGTGTCATTGTTCTCTGCTTGAATGACACAGTCGTCCAAGTAAGAATATATTTGTATACTTTGTCTGCAAAATGCAATTACTGGTGCCAAGCACTTTGTAAAGGCCCTGGGCAAAGTAGATATGCCAAAGAGCAGTGCAGAGAATTGGTAATGCATTAAGCCAGCATTGAATCTGAGGTATCTTCTGCACGATTGTCTTATTGGGACATGCAGGTATGCCTCTTTTAGGTCTAAAGTCACCAGCCAAGCATGCTTGCCCAGCATGCGCAGAAGCTGTTGCAAAGTCAGCATTTTGAAATTTGGAATGTACAGGTAGGTGTTCAAAAATCGATAAATCCAGTATTGGCCACCAGGCCTTGTCCTTTCTGGGTACCAAGAACAGTAGAGTAAAAACCTTGTCCTTTTTCATGTTCTGGTACTGGCTGAATGGCCCCCATATCCATGAGGGACATAACCTGTTTCTCTGCCTCTGCCCATTGATTTTTTGGTAGATCTGGCCAACCATTTGCCATTAGCAGAGTGTGGAAATGGAATCTGTATCCCTATGATACAATGTTTAGTACCCACTTGTCTTGGGTTATTAACTGCCAACTTTGAGCAAAAAGTTCTAATTTTCCCTCTATGGGTGCTACCAAAAGATAATTGCTTGGTGTAAGCAGAGGGAAGTCATTGGGATTGCTTTCTGTAGGTTTGCGCTTTATCTCTTCCAGATTTGGAGGTGGAAGCGCCCCATTGCTTTGACCTGTATGAATATTCCGCCTGGTATCTGGAACCCTTTGGGCATCTGGATTTGCCCCTTTGAGCTCTGACGCAGGAAAAGACCAATTTTTTGTAGGCCAGTGTCTACTGAATCTTGGTGGCTGCACTTGTAAGAAGTCTTTAACAGTTTGCATAGACTTAGCTTTGTCTTCCATTTTCTTTAAAACCTCTTCTGCCTTAACACCAAACAGAGAATCATGCTGTAAAGGTGCATCTAGCAACTTAGCTTTAACATGCTCAGGCAAATTTTGTTCCTTTAACCAGGCATGCCTCCTAATCACAGACCCAGTAACTGTGGTCCTGCAGGAGGCCTCTAAGGAATCAAAACCACATTGCAAAGTATGCTTTCCAACTTGTTCAGCTGCATGCAATAATTCCTGCATTTTTTTATTTTCTGCACATTCTGAAATCATCATTTTCGGTTTTAGTAATCCCGTAACATTTATGGCCCTGATTGCCAAGGTTGCAGATGTATAAACCTTTTTTCCCCCCATCTATCCAGTGCCCTTGAATCTCTGTCAGAGGGGGTAGGACTTTTTGCTGTGGAGGCCTTAACTCCCTTTGGACCCTGTGAAATAGTTCCAGGATCAGCAGCAGGGTTCCTAAATAAAAATGTATGTGAATCAGGGAGCCTGTAACATCTGTCAGGCTTACTGGGAGCCGGAGGTAAGGAGTCAGGGGTAAAGCTTTACTCCGAAAACACATCATCCACAATGTCTAAAACAGGGGGATGGCTAAAGGCCTGTGCTGAGGGAGAAGGAAATCCCCGAGCCTCTTTTTTGATTCTGAGAAGTCTTGACTCTCCCCGTGAAAATGCTCCCTCAAAGTATGCAAGGTTTCTCCAAATGAATAATCCTCAGGAGGAGATGCAGATGGAACAGAATCCTCATAGGGAGGCATAGATAATTCCTGATCAGAAGAAATAGAAACCTGAGCTGAAGATTCATAATCAGTGTCTTGCCTAGGCCTCTTATCAGGAGGGGGATGGATACCCCTGATCAAAGTAATAAGGTCTTCAGCCATTTTGATAATCTGTTTTTTTAGGCATAGAGGCCTGTGCACGTGGCTCATGCGTCGTTTTTTTAGTTTTAGAAGCTGCTTTTGTCTTTGGTTTTGCAGCTTTCGTCGGTTTGATATACAAATGTTGAGGTCTGAATACACCCTCAGAAGCCAGAGACTGCTCAGCGGCTCCGGACCCATCCAAGGGAGACATATCCGTCTGTCCAATACCTTGAGTATCTTGCGGCATGACGGACTCGACATGGGAGTCTGTGGAGGCCTGCAACTCGAAGGTAGCGGGCATCAGGGGCTGCAAAAGTGCCCGAGTACTGGCGAACCGGCGACTGGCTTAGAAGTTTTGTCATCTGTTTTGGATCTCGACTGCCTTTCTCTGTCCTTTTCTTTGCGTTTTTTATATACTCCGGTAGTCTGATTACGATCCGACGACATTTCTGGGTAGTTAAATCTGTATCCAAAATACTTAGATGCAAAAATATACCAACCCTTAATAGTGCGTTGGTTAAATCTAGCACAAAACCGACAGCCAGGCACATTGTGATCAGGGCGTAGGCAAGGAATACAGTATAAATGGAAATCCTTATGAGGTATTTGCTTCCCACAAGTAATACAATTATTAACTTTTTCTGACATCGGTAAAAAGCAAGCAAGAAAAAAAAAAAAAAGGAGGTTTCCCCAACGGGGTACTTTACTGAAGACTTCGGTTCTGAAACTCCAACTCAAATATTTCAGTAGTCGGCAGACCGGCACTTGCGAAATGCTTCTGCTTCGGGCACCGCACGGCAAGAAAGACTAAAGAAAATGGCATTGGCTGCATGTTTTATACCCCTGATGACCTGACGTCATGGAAGAGGAGACAGCAACCGACGCAGGACCCAAGACTTTGGAATTCAGGCCGGCTTGAGGGCAACCTGCCAGCAGATTACCCAAATATAATGACTGCAACAGTGAAACACGAAGAACATATTTGGACAACACTCTAGGTTTTTCGGAAATACCCTCAATATAACAATTTGCTTCATGCTACTAGATTACACCTCAGCCATACCATCTGCAACATCCCGAGATCCCAATTTCTACACATGAAGAGAATCAGTTCTACTCAGGATGAATATGACTCAGGATCTCTGCAATAGATTTCGGAGTAGGGGATACAGGGACTTTGACATCATTTCTGCCAGCAACTGGGCCAACACTCAAGACAGGATGTCATTATTAGAATATAAGGCCACACCCCAGGGAGACACTAGTGATACCATCAGGTTCATAACGTTCGGGAGAAACACCAATATTAAGGAAACTATTCGCAAACATTGGAATATCCTCATGGCCAACGACAGTTATTGGGGACGAGGTGTCAATTCTCATTCAGGAAAGGCAAAACGTTGGGTTCCCACTTTTCCCCATTTTAAGCATACTAGTAGTGGGGGTGCTATATATCAACAACTCACTTTGTCTGGGGATACTCTTTTTGGCACTTGCCCTTGTGGACATTGCTCTTCGTGTTGATATGCGAGCAAAACAATTTTCCAGCAAAAACACCAGTAAAGTGTATATTAATTTTTTTGGGAATTGTGGAACTGACTGGATTATATATTTGGCCACCTGTAAATGCTTGGCCTTTTATGTTGGTCAGACATCTCGTTCACTAATAATACGTACGTCGGAACATCGGAGTGACAAACATGACACTAATGCTCTCTAGAGGCACTGCATTACACATATCAGTGCAGATTTTCATTTCATAATTGATAGAATTGCTGGTAATAGGAATAACATGCAGGGATGGTACAGTATTTTGAATAAGAAAGAAAAATTTGAAATTATTAAGCTGGGGGGGACTACTCATTTATAGTGTTATACCATTTTTCCTGTATGTAACCCAAAATATCATTACTTGTTTAATTTTTACTTAATTGAAGGAAATGATGCTGTTGACTTGTGTGTGTGGGGGGGGGGCGTCTTTCTCATTGGTGGATGGATCTACTTATGGAGGGATGACTTCTATTGTTTCAAGGTATTCCACTGATGAAGGCTGTTTTACAGAAACTGGTATGGAGAATTAAATTGCCTATTTCGTGGCTTGATTTTGTCTTTTTTGCGTTTTAACACCCAAGTGCTGGCCATTTGTGAGTGGTTCCTGATTTGGTTTGGCCATGCATTGCCGTACGTGCAAAGCTCTTTTACTACTGAAGTCTTTTCCATAGCACTGGCAGTCTCTGGGTTATGAACCTGTCCCTCCAGCATGTTCTGTTGATTGTGATAATGAGGTTGAGGTCTCTGTGGAGTGTGATGAGGGATTTCTTTAGATGTAGCATTTCTAACAGTGCTGTGCCAGACATGGCTTTGCAAGTCAAGCAGAGATCGCCTCCAAGTAGGCGATATGAGAGAGAATAGCTGGGAGGTTTTTTTTTTAGTCTGTTCATATAGGACAAGTGTTTAAGGCTTAGGATCCTCTGAGGTACTTTTGCAGCCTCTCCAGTTGTTGCAGGTGTCTAGTGAGGTACATGCCAAATGGGGCATTGTACTCTATGATTGGCCTAATGAGGGAACAGTAGAGGGAGACAATGACCTCTTTCTTCCTGAATGCAAAACCCTCTGTAATGAGATGTGCCACATAGGAGGACTTTCTGATCACAGTGGCAACGTGGTGGTCAAAAAAAAGAGGTTGCTTTCAACCTGTGTTCCCAGATCTCTTACAATGCCTTCTGTGTTCTGTGGACTACCATCATGGAGGTAATTCAAGGAACAGGGTTTCTCCCCAAGGGGGAGGACGACACAGTTGTTGGCATGGAGCTTAAGGCCATGGTTCTGACACCAGTCATCGGTCTCACTGAGGCCATTCTGTAGGATGTCAACATCACTTCGGGAGTTAATAGCAGCTCCCAACTTCTAATAGTCTGCAAACTTTGTCAGAGTCCCTTCGTGTTTGCCTGGACTTCAGAGAAGCAGATACCAAACAGGAGAGGACTCAGGACCAAACCCTGTGGGACTCTACTTGTGACTGGTCGGCAGTCTGACTTGGGAGTCAGCTACTTTCACACTGTGGGTTCTGTGAGCCAATTTGCAACCCACCTAGTCATATAATAGGGGTTGATGCCTAGCTTAGTGTGTTTTTCTACGATTCCTGAGTGAGGAATGGTATCAAAGGCCTTGGCCAGACCAACGTAGGCTGTATGAACCACCTTGCCTTCATTCACAGCTCTGGTGACCGACTAAGAAGTCGACCAAGTTGAGTAGGCATGATCTACCCTTCACAAAACCAAATTGTGTAGGATCCAGAGTTTGGAGACTCTCAATATCCTTGTTCCATCAGACTAATCAAGCTAATGGAGCAACAGTTCCCAGAGTCTGTAGTCGCTCCTCCTTTGAGGAGAGGGATTACTGTAGCAGTGCACCATTCAGTAGGGTCAAAGCCTGAGTTGAGGCTGTGACTGAACAGGGCACACAGGTGAGGTACCAGTTCACTCTGTAGTTCATGTAGAACACAGCCAGGGATATTGTCAGGTCCCACAGAAGCTGTACTCTTGGTCTTGGACAGTGCTGTTTTAACCTGTGCAGCAGTAATACTGCACAGGTTAGTACCAAATGCAAAAAACAGAGTGGTCAAGACTCAGCCTTTGAGAAAACATTAGTCACAAAAGCTGTACTATGGTAAGAGCAGTAAACCCCTTAGACCATTACTAGAAGTTGTGAGAATGCAAACATCCAAAGGATATGACCGAGTGGGAATCAAGAACATTTGAGAGGAACCAAGACCTTACATCATACAATTTGAAGGAATGGATTTCAGAAGGAATCGTAGACGTGTTACCAGTCTCCGAACCAGTGACACAGCAGACTGCCTGTGCCAATGAGTCCAATTCCCAGAATGACTCGTCAACTGTTCAAATTCAAAGGACAGTGAGCTTTCTTCAAAACAACTTTGATGTAAACCCTGATGTTCCAGTTTCGAAAGAATCCCCAGACACCATCCCTGTTGCTAAGCCTAATCAGAATTTCTACGTAACTAGATCGGGACAAATTTCCAAACCAAATCCTAAATATGCAGCGACTTGGACTTTATTTCGACAAAACTGATTTAATGTCTAGTTCTTAAATATGTCTTTGTTCTCGTATTTCCAATGTCGAACAAGATTAAAAAGAGGGAGACTGTAGATCAGTATGTATATTGAACCTAGTCAGCCACTGTAGCTATACAGCATGTGCATACAAGTTACATTTTGTGTAGTCGGCCAGTGTGAATGCAAGCTTGAATGGAGATGCTGTCACATTCTCCACCTTTTAATACGCATCCTCCGAGTGGTGGGGACATGTTTTCTCCACCAAAGCACTTCTAGCCATGTTGTAATACAATTCCCAGTTCATTTAGTTCCTGGGTTGATGTTAGGCCTTATAGGCCTCACTAACAGCAACTCAAACACAAAGCACAGCAGACTAAGAGATCGAATTTCAAGGAGTATATCAGCAGTATAAGTTAAGCATACCTTCAGTTTTGCTCTTGAACCTGCCTTTTCTGTTGATTCTGAATAAGGCAACTAATGCATATTCCTCTGTGGATCCGAAGCAGCCACAACCGGACAGGGTGTCACTATTGCATATGTATACTTCCTGGTATTTTTATGCACGCTACCCATGCTGACCCTGCAACTTGTCATTCACTGTATAGTGCACAATTTCACAAGATTTACTGGGGTAAAAGTATGCAAGTATGTATAAATAAATAAAAACTCCCCACTTTTGACAGTGACATGCCTTTCCTCCAAGTTATGTTACACGTGACTTGAATTCTTCAGTTTCCCTGAAAATGTGCCCCCACCCAAAGGTACATTTACAAAAAGTACCTAGCCTCTGTCTGGATGTTCTGAGGCTGGCTTGAAACATATCCCTAATGAGAGAGTTCTTTCTTGAAACAAAGCAAAAGAAAGAGAGATGGGATACTGCAGGGAGTGGGCATGCAGATATCTGTTCTTAAAGTACCACTGTAGTTTCCTCACATGATGTTCTGAAAAGGGACTATCAGGACTGTGGATGCCATACAGTCCAGTAGACAAGCCAAGGGCAGGAGGAACTGTAATGGGTGGCACCCCCCCCCCCCACCCACAAACACACACACTTTCGAACGTCGGGTACTGCCTGTGTATCCCGACTATCAGTACGTAAAGATAGACATCATTGAATCAAGTGCAACCATGAAAGCTTGAGGGACAAGATGGGAAATAGCCAACAAGGTCTGCATTCTAAAACCTTTGACATCCCTAGAAGATTTTAGAAACAGTCTTAGGCCTCAAAGGACAGTCGCTCCATAGGACATAAAATTCCTTCTTCCCGTTTAGTCTCTCGCTCTCTCTGGACGCTTAAATGCGGGCAGCCAGCAACACTGACTTGATGAGATGACTTTTCTGGGTGATAAAGAAATGTTCAACAATTTTGTTTGTTTTATTAACAGACGACCATATCCCCATCTCAGGGGTTCACTGGACCTTAGGATCTTTGGTTATTTCCCCAATCTTTCTGAAATATTTACAGATGATCTTAGTCTTTAGGGATGGGTGGAATTTGAGGGGTAGGGCAAAGGTGGCACCCTAGAATGAATTATAGCTGTCCTAACGACAAGTCCTAACTTAGAAGGCCCTAAAGGCTTCTCCTGCTGGTCAGCTTTCCATTTTCTCCTGAACTTGCCTTCCCCACCTTTAGGCTGCTTTCCTTTATCCTTGATGTCCCCTTAAATACCTACTGCACTCATCAAATAGATCTCCATTCTCTCCAATTATCATAATCTATGAGAAAGTCTTTTTAAACTCAACACAGCCAACTAGGACTCTCTGGCCTATGATATTAACTGCCATGGATAATCAATCACTTACGAAATAAGTGAACTGGTTTCAAAAGTGCATGTTACACATTGCAAACTATTATCTTGACATGTCCAAGTACGTAATGCTGCCTACAAACTAAATGGTAACTATTCACAGGAGGTTACTAGGCTATTGGCCCCAAGGCCTCTACAAACCTAGCCATGTTACACCCTTGTTCCCTTATGAAACAAGATATATA
>NC_056736.1:262187283-262202283 GCF_019279795.1 Protopterus annectens | reverse complement strand
TTCCCCACCCCACCCCCTCATTTCCTGCCTTGTCTTCAGCTATATAATTGAGCTATAGAGCTAAATTGTTTGCTTAGATATCTGTTGTCTTACTGCTCTGCAAATATATAGAGAACAGTACATCTTTTTAGGCTTTATAATTTGCACATTCCTCACATCTGTGTTGAAACTGTCCCCCCCCCCCTCACTGAGCTAGTGTTGTGTGTCCTGTTAATTAACAATCTGCATTCAAACTGGAACCTTAGTTTGAGAGACAGCCTTACAGAACTATCTGCAAATATATAGAGCGGAGTATATTTTTCTGTATTATTCTGTATTATAGCTAAATTGTTTGCTTAGATATCTGTTGTCTTACTGCTCTGCAAATATATACAGAACAGTATATATTTTTGGCTTTATAATTTGCACATTCCTCACATCTGTGTTGAAACTTTTTTCCCCAACCCCCCTCCCAGTTCTTGGTTGTAGTTTAAATTTGGTGGCTTTTGCAGTGCCCGACCCACTGTAGATTTGATCCAAGACACTCCCCCAGGCCCATCTCTCTTTACCGCATTCTACCTAGTAAACCCTTTCTGCACTTGCTTTTAGTCCTCTTTAATTTAATTACATTTTTTCAAACTGTGTGTGGACTAATATTGCTACATATTCAAGTGTGCCAGCTTGCACTGCATGAGAATTGTATTTACTACTGCTTTTGCTACTTTTCTGGAAAAAAAAATTAATCTGCTTTTACTGTACTTGTGTTTCTTCCTACTTTATTTTGCTTTTGCGTCATCTTAAAAGTACTCAATTGTCTTTATTACTGCTTGGTGCAACTCATTCTAAGCCTTTAAGTTTAAACACTTGGGCTTCAGACCAGTTGTTTTACATTAACAGGGTTTGTGGTCTGCAATGTAGTGGCAGAACAGGTAGCTTACATCCTTCTAAGTTGGGAACTGCTGAGTGAGGGCTCAGTGTCTTATTCTAAAAGTGTATTAATTCTGGTTTAAGCACTTGGGCTTTCAGGCCAGTTATTTTACAATAAGAGGGTTAGTGGTCTGCACTCTTGTGGGAGGAGAGGCTGGACTCTGCCCTTCTGAGCTGGGAATTTCTTGTTAAAGGCTTATAGTGCATGCATATCTGAACTGCTTCTTACTGAAATTGGTACACTTTGTTTGCTGTAGCATAGACTAGATCCAGGCCTGCTGAATCTAGCTTTGTTTGTATAACTTGAGCACTAATCCAGGCATTCTTTAAAGTATTCAATTGTATTTATTACTGCTTGGTAGTAACTTGATTAAAGTGTAGCTATCATTCTAAGTCTTTTGGATTAAGCACTTGGGCTTCAGACCAGTTGTTTTACATTAGGAAGGTTTGTGGCATGCACTGTGGTGGCAGGACAAGTAGCTTTCATCCTTCTAAGTTGGGAACTGCTGATTGAGAGCTCAGTGTCTGTTATTCTTAAAAGTGCATTAGTTCTGGTTTATGCACTTGGGCTTCAGGCCAGTTATTTTACATTAAGGTTCGTGGTCTGCACTCTTGTGGGAGGAGAGGCTGGACTCTGCCCTTCTGAGCTGGGAATTTCTGGCTAAAGGTTTATAGTGCCTGCATATTTGAACTGTTTCTTACTCTAATTGGTACACCTTGTTTGCTATAGCAGACTAGATCCAGGACTGCTGAATCTAGCTTTGTTTGTTTGCTTGTTATTTCCCTGAACGCCAATTCCACCTAAAAACGCAGCTTCTCAGCGCTTCTCTGGATCCCTAGTGATATCTGCATTGCTTACTGTACTTTCCTTTTTTCACTTGAAAGAAAGTTACTGTTTGTCGTTTTTGCATTTAAGTTACTTGTAACACATTGCACTTAAGTTACCTGGCACTTGCTCACTAAAGCAATTATATAAGTCAGCACTAAAAATTAAAAGCAGTACACCCTCATTCCCCATTGGCCCTTGTTTTCAATTATAAAGGAATTCCCAATATTATTCTAGCATGTCAAAAGGTCAGTTGTCAATCTCCTCTCCGGTCCAGCTGGTGAATCTGGGAATCTTGAGGCAATGTTACAACTGCCTCATGTACACAGACAACCCTCTCCTCCTCCCAACAAATTCCAACACATGTGAGAGATGCAACCATATAGCCAAACTGGAGGCTAAGCTCTCTCAACTCAGTACTGGCATAACCAGTCAGGAGGAGAAGGAAACCACACTCACTACAATTCCAGTCTCACATAGACCTACCACGACAGCAAACCAAACACATAATCACACAAAAACCATACTCGGAGGCTCTAAATAAAGATCTGCCTAAGCAGCAGACACCCAAACAACCGCTACCCCAAAACAAAACACGTGCAACACATATCTCACAAAGCCAGTGTGCCGAACAGTCACAGCCCTTAAGGCTAAACACACCTGATACACTTCTAATAGGGGACTATCGTCAGGCACACTGACGTCCCGCTCACCAGGCTGAACAAGAAGGTCACGGTGAGCAGCTTGTCGGGCGCTAGGATCCGCCACATAACACAAGCACTCATGTCACTCTAAGGCAAGTACAAATATGACTCCGTCATTGTCCATGCTGGTGTGAATGACCTGAGACGTACCTCCCCAGACTACATGAAAAGAGACAGAGGAGCGCTCTGAGCATGTAGCCCAGGCCGGTATGACCCTGACCTTGAGTAGCATCTTACCCTCACCAAGAATGATGCCACAATATAAAGACAAGATGATGAATTTCAAGAATTGGCTTAAGTACTTGGTGTCATTCAAAGAGGATCAAATGCCTGTCAGCCTGGGATGATATGCTCGACAAGCCACGATGCTTCGCTAGGGACGGCTTGCACCTGTCACCCCTGGGTTTTCAGATATTGGCAAAGGCTCTTGCTACCCCCATAGTGCCTTTTTTAGGCAAGGCTCAAAAGACAAACCCACCTCCATAGGTATCACAAGGGATAAGAAACTAAGAGTAATGCTACTCAACGCCAGAAGTCTAAACCTCAAGATGCACGCACTCTAAACTCTCCTTAGCATGGAGAACATAGATATCTGTGCAGTAACAGAAACTTGGTTCAGGGCTCCCAAGAGCACCCCAGCACTACCAGGTTATACCTCATACCATGCTTTTCAGCCCCAAAACTTGGACCGAACCACAAAAGGAGGGGGAGTATCGATATGCAAAGATACCCACACCTCCAGGTTGGTGGCAAAGCACGAAGCATCAGAGACTATCCATGTGCAACCAACAGTGGGCAAAACTGCCTTCCAGTTTATAGCTTGTTACAGACCACCCTCCCAAACCCAGGAACCCCACTCGGCCTTCCTGAGAACACTGGAAAATATGAAGGTCTCTCCCAACACTATTATACTGGGCGACTTCAACTACCCAAACAGACTGGGAGCATTACTCTAGCTCCAACACCCTAGCCCAAAGGTTCCTAGAATTCATAAACTCAAATGCTATGGAACAACTTGTTACCACTCCCACAAGAGGGGAAAACATACTGGACCTGATCATCACCAACATGGGGACTCTATGCTCCAAACCAGAAGTGTATCCCTCACTGGTAAGATCAGACCATAAACTGATCTCACTGGATATTCACATCCCGACCCCACCCCCTGCCCAGAAAACCACAGTGAAAAAACTTCTCTAAAGCAAATTTCACACTCCTCAAAACAGAGGTGGAATCCTTCAAAGCCTCCGGGCCTGTAGAAAATACGGCCCAGACCGCAGAATCCTTTATAAATGCATTCTATGAACACCTTCAGGAATGCATGGATCATGCAATCCCAAATAAAACCAAGACCCAATCCTCCAAAGGCAGACGTCCTGTCTGGTGGACCCCAGCCATAAACAAACTATACAACAGAAGGAGGAAGCTACTACATGATAGAGCAAAATCCCAAAAAGGGAAGGCATCTCTGATCAGTATTAGCAAAAAACTAAGGGCACTCATAAAATCATCTAAGGCCAGCTTCGAGAGAAAAATTGCACAGGACACTAAGGATAATCACAAGGCTTTCTTTAGTTATGTTAGGAACCTGGGTGGAAATTCCCAGGTATGCTCAGAATTAGTCCAAAATGACAAAAAATACACCATACCCACAGACATTGCTAACATCCTGACAGGTTCAGCGCAAACCCCCCCACACACACACACACCAAAAGGGCAAATATCTATCCCAGCAGAGTGCTGCCCCCCTGACATCTCAGATGCTCAGGTAAGAGCCACCCTCTCCAAAGCAAAAAACACAGCATCAATGGGACCAGACGGTGTCCCGGGCTGCGTCCTACATGAACTCCTAGAAGAGCTAAACCCAAACATAAAACTACTGTTCAATCTCAGCCTTACTACAGGATATGTACCCAAAGAGTGGCGTACAGCAACAGTGGTCCCTCTCCACAAAGGTGGTGCCTCAACGGATCCTGCAAACTATCGCCCCATAAGCCTGACTAGCTTGGTCTGCAAAGCTATGGAAATGATCATCATGGACCTCATAAATAAAAATATTGGGGACCTACAGACACTGGATCCTACCCAGTTCGGCTTTGTTAAGGGCAGATCCTGCCTCTTAAACCTGGTCGACTTCTTTGAAACAGTCACCAAGGCCATTGACGAAGGGAAGGTGGTCCACACAGCCTACCTGGACCTCGCAAAAGCCTTCGATATCTCATCCTGTAATTTTAACAACAACTTCATTGTTCCGTATTATAATGTCCATAATCTCCATACCTATTTTGTTGAATAAGGTAATAAGCCCCTGGTAAGCAGGTGAATCCAATTCGATACCCATGGGATGTTTCCATACCCTTAGTCCCTTAGGTACTTGCTCGAGGGCTATGGATTTGGTTAAAAGTTATCCAGTTGTAGAGCTCTTTATTTAGTGCAAATTTTTCCAAAATTGAAGACTTGGTTCTTCAAGTTAAGCGTAATGCTCCTTGCCTCTTTCAGGCCTGTAAAATCCAACTCTGGGTTATGGAACCAGTTACCAAAATCACGATGCTCCCAACCACTAACGTTGTTCGAAGTACCAGGAATGTTACCGTTACTGATAGGATGTTTTGCAGAAGCTGAGGTCTTATTGGCTCTACCGCCTTCCTCTGCCGGTAGTTCCTCAACCGGAGAGTGTAACGTAAAGAGCTCTATTTGGGAACTGGTAAGCGTTCAGCATTAGCTTCCCCAATCGCTCTTCCGTCACGTAAAAGTAAGGCAGTTAGTTTCTCAACAGAGTTTGTTAACTCCTTCACGGCCGCTTCCATCATACCATACATCGGATGCCAAAGTCAAGTGCACTGCTGACCACGGGTAATGCTGAAATGCTTACCAGTTCCCAAATAGAGCTCTTTACATTACACTCTCCGGTTGAGGAACTACCGGCGGAAGAAGGTGGTAGAGCCAATAAGACTTCAGCAAAACCCCCATCAGTAACAGTAATATTCCTGGTACTGAGATTATGGACATTATAATACAGAACAATCAAGTTAAATTATTAAAAATTACACAACTTAATAACAGTATCATGAATGATTTATTGTTTGCCCAGTACAAGGTCAATTACACTAAAGTCCTTAAGGATGTGGACAGTTTTGTTAAAAAGAACATAGGGGTTAAACAAAAGAAGTTGGTTAGAGATATTAAAGACTACAAGAACTGTGCATACCAGATAGGTGCCAAGCCGAAATTAACTGACAATAGTAGGAACGTTAATTTAGATCAAGGTGACAACAATGAATATGACTGTGGTTACAATACTGTTGTTGGGGATGAAGATATTTTGGACCAACTCCCCCAAATTGAGGAGGTCAGAGAGACTTCTGAACAAAAAGAATCAAGGGGGAATCAAGGGGGCTGGACTTTTCAGCAAAATGCTCAATACAACACATGTGGGAGAGGGTGGAGTGGGGGAGGAAGGGCTGGAACTAACAGTTTTAATAGCCCTGACATTTGTCCTATGAGTATTGGTTTGGATTACACGGTCGTCGAATAGGACAATGAAAACCAAATAGGCTCCAAAGAAATTTCGGAACTACAAGAAATGTTTTCTGATGATTTTGGTTTTGACAATGTCAATGGCTATATGGTGTATAATACTGTTAGAAGGATTTTACTATTTTCAGTTATACGGACCTGAACATCAGTGATGGACATTTCGATTTAGAGAGTAAGGGTGCAACTTTTGTACCAGGTTTTCGGCCAGACATTGCTGGCATGCTTATCAATTTAAAGTGGTTTATGAGACAATTAAATGTAAGAATGTATTTTTCTTTGTCTACTCTCAAAAACAGTACTTTGACCATTCAATCACAAACAAGAGGAAAAGCACTTTCATTCCCCCACCACACCCTGTGATTATGGCCCTAGAAAGATGTGTTGAAAGAGAAAGTTATTTGGTACTGCAAATAAAGAAGCAAGTGTTTTGTCTGACCTTGGTGGTCCGGTGCTTTTATTTTATTTTCTTAGTCTAGCGTTCCTTGTGGACCAGTTTGTGTTTTTTTTATTCTGAAGTATAAGCCTCCTCCAACAACAGTATCTTTACTGTAGTGTTTTTTCAATGAAATATGACCTTTGTTAATAATCTGAATCTGTAACCATAGTACAGCACAAATAATAAAGTACAGTTTCAGCTCAGGAAAAGCACTGAAGTTTGATAATTACATACACAATACAAAAAAGATGTAAATTATAAAATTGAAAATATACAGAAATTAAACAGAAATAAACACATGTGCAATGTCTGTAGGAGTCTTAAGGACAGGTGAGCAAGTTTATAAAACATGCATCGCATTGTTACATATACTTGTATATAAATGAACATATCTTAACAGAAAGCTATACACTTGGCTAATATTGCAATACGGACCCAGAGTATGAAGTACTTTAGCAGTGCGCATTGGTGCTTTTAAGTATGGAGAGGTTAAATACGGAATGTGCCAGTGAGTGTGCTTTATGGTGTAATTAAGTTACACCAGTTAAGATATTACTATAGCACTTTACCATTTATAGGAGGTGCATTTTTAGACCTAGTACAGGTAAGCAGGGATTTCTGCATTGAAGTTTAGTTCTAAGGGTCTGAAATGAATGTGCAAAATGCTGAAGGCTGTATTATGGGGACTCTTGCTTTAGTCTGGAAGCTAATAGAGAAAATGTTTGGTTTTGAAGTAATGTGAACAGTTGTGATTCAAGAAAGTGGTCTGCCTTTTGTCTGACAGAAAGCCATTTTGCTTCTACTAAAACACTTTCAAACTTTTGCTACTACAGATGTTAATTCCAATACGCATCTCAAGGCAGGTCTATACTTCCAAGCACAACAAACTTCTGCCATCACCATTACATCACCCACCCAGCCAATATATGGTATCTCTGGCATTCCCTTAAGAACTTACCCAAATGCTGTTTTTTACTGGATAGTCAAAAACAAACTACCGTGCAGCTGATCCCTACCAGACATTTGTTTAGAAATACAGTTGACAAGGGAGGGAGTATAACCATGTTCAAATTCTGGTTCCCCTTTTCCGGAATGAAACTGTACACGATTACTGCTGACAGAGCCACATTAAGCAAGTACTCAGATTTATCAGGACTTGGAAAATGCAGTTTCTATGCTACCCATGAACAGGAAGGACTCTTACTTTGAAGAGAAGACATTTTTTGAACATATGGGTACAGTGGTGCTAACCTGAAAGACTGCTGGGAAACGGTAAATCATTATACAGCTAACCAAGGAAAGCACTCCACATTTCCCAACCCTTATGCCATCCTTAAAGTAAAGGTAATGAAACAGGAGGACTGTTTCACAGTAAAGCACTGAAATTCAAGTTCACTATCTTTATGGCACTTAACCACCTTGGAATGAAAACCAAAAGTGAAGTAATCAGATAATGTCACTCTCACTATCGGTAATGAAACAGGAGGACTGTTTCACAGTAAAGCACTGAAATTCAAGTTCACTATCTTTATGGCACTTAACCACCTTGGAATGAAAACCAAAAGTGAAGTAATCAGATAATGTCACTCTCACTATCTAATGCAGCTATGCAAATATCAGCTGCATATTAACCAAGAATCACTCATTGGCCAAGGACTTCCAAGTTGCTTCCTATCTGCTCCTACTACTTTCTACCTTCAACTGTTAATTTATTTATAACTCGCCTGCAACTTTGAGCCAACAATGTTGTACTCTAGTTGGGAACGCAATATGTGGCACTATTTAGGGTTACCACCTGTCCCAATGTGGGAAGCTGTGTCCTGCAAAAACATTGTAAAAATTGCAAATGCCCTGAGATTTTAGGGCAAAATTATTTCCTATATTTAATGTAATAGTTGCATAAAACAGTTATTCTGTATCTGAAACACCTAAATGTTATAAAAAAACAGAATAAGCAACTAAAATGAAATAAGAATAAGCTTTTATTTAGGCAAAAAAGTGAAGTACTGTCCTTTGTACTGGCCATGGGTATGTTTTGGCCTGCAAAATCTGATGTTTGTACCACAATTGTCCCACTTTGGACATTTGAAAAGGTGGTAACCCTAGCACTATCTTGCACCTAAGAAACCATCATGTAACACAGTCATTACATGACTCAGTCAAACTGAAATTACCAAGTCACAGAATCATTAGTTGGTCAAGCTTTAGCACAATACAGATGTTTACTCCTGTAAATTTTCATACTAGGATTCTTATAGTAAACCAACATTGCTATTTAGTGTCATGCATACTATATAATCTCAGCCAATATAAAGCATGGAAACTGCTTAGAAACTAATAAATCAAGTTCACTCGAACTATTCAAACGCAAAAAAAAAAACACCTTCTGCTTCCACACCGTGGTCTTTTAGTAAGGGATTCAATTTATGCTTCTCCAACATTTAAAGAGGCCATCCAGCTGTAAAAATAGGCAGGATGTGAAAAAGCTTAAATTCTTTTTAAGCGACTAGACTTCAGCATATATTGCTTTGCTAAAACCCCATCATCCCAGCAGGTTCTTAACTTATACACTGTGGAAGGAAGTCATACACAAAGCTAAACTTGCGGAGGTTATCCTACAAATGCACACTAGGCTGTTATACTGGTATGAAAATATTCCCCGGGAAACGTGTAAGCATTTCAACATGTTACCTTTCCTACAATGACAGCAGAACACAAAAGCATGTTCTGTCACTGTTCTGTTCCAACTTATTCCAAGACTTCCTTCATCCATTCGCGTCAAATATGTCAAAACCACTAATACAGCTCATAAATAAAAGCACCAAGAAAGAAAGCGATCACACGTACTATTTCCATGATTTCAGTAAAAAGTAACATGCAAACACAAAATGAGAGTTCACTTTTTTTGAATACGTCCACCCTATCAGGATTAAAAACAAAGGCAATGAAGACAATGTTTCGTGCTGCAATAGTGACAGAAAACAGTAACTAAATCGCAGTACGGGAGATTATTATTAAAGTTAAATAATCTGGACATTGAACATACATGAAACCTAAGAGTGTCTGCAGTCCAATCAAGTCTCCAGCCATTCGTTTAAGTACTGATGGGAATCAGGAAACATCCCTGCTGACGTAGGCCTGCATCTAGGGAGAGGTTCTCCGAAGCTGAGCTGCAGACCTCGAAACACAGGTAAGGGTAAACCCTTACAGTTAGCTGGATGTACAAAGTCAATAGCAGCAATAACAACACAGGAAAGCAAGCAAACGCAAGTCAACTACGTTGTGCTTTTCAAAAACATTACTATACAATCCGCAGCTACATCTCGCCTCCCTTCGTAACGAGGGAAACAGAAAAAGCAAACACCAACGGGTCGGCCTCCATCCCATTCCCCTCCTTCGTCCCGCAAGCGCCGTAGCCTTAGCCCATACAGTCAATGTGGATCCATAACCTCAGGCAAATATATATAATACTTATGGCTTCCCACTTCTGTGATTCCACAAAACATTTCTTATGTAGTGACAAGTGAAAAAAGCTGAGCATTATAAAACTTACCAAACACTCGGCATCATGACCGCTAAAAGATCCACAATAATAAAAGCAAATTGTCCACCACTGTGGGAGTGCCACACAGTGGCTAGATAACTGCGACTGAGCGAGCCGTGGGAACCAAATAACCCGGATTGAAAGCTGTATGCACTAGAGGGCGTGCTTGTAATGCACGTGTACTAGTTGGACACGAGGGTGTAAGTTTAAGTAAGCAGTACATCTGTCAAAGTAACTTCGCTGTATTTCCTACTAGGTTTGGTAAATTTACATAGGTCTCAATCTCTTTGCGGTAAGAATAGAACTAAAGGCCCAAGATCGAGGACAGTTCTTAAATATTGGATTTATTATATTTAAAAAAATTGTTAGAATAATAGATTTTGTAATAGGATGTGTTTTATTAAGTCAAAAACTTGGATGCCTGTCATTATTCAGTGATTGCGTTCCTCAGTGACTTGTCAGAAAACCACCACGTATTTTATATTCCAGTATGTAAGGTATCATCTGGAACGTTTTCTGAAATTAGGGACGGACGCTATGCATACATAATGTTCTTATGACATGTCTCACTCTAGCCTAAGTGTCCTGGTTTGAAAGCTGTAGCCAGAAAAAAATATGTACTGAACGTTATATGATAACTTAGCAGGAAAAAGTGTGTGGTTTGTGTTGCAATATTTGATTAACTCCTTTATTAAGTTATGAATTACTGTTCTATGTTTTGTGTCTCTATTTCGTTTCTGTCTAATACTCCCATATTGTAGTGCTGCATTCGGATTGCCCGTGATTATCAAACAATAAATCCTGCACAAAGTTAAGTTTGTGTAGAGTTTTAACAATGGGGTATCCTGGGGTGGTTGCCTGGTCTAGTTCTATGCTTTCCACTCTTTTTTTTTTTTTTTTTTTTTTGGGGGGGGGGGGGGGGTAACTTTTTGGCGGATTTATCATATTGCTAAACTTTTTAGTTTAGGCAGTCGGAATTTTGCAAGCAATCTTAATTTCCAGTTAACTAGGTGTGGTCAGTAGTTTATTTTTTATTTCCTTATTTTACATTCAGATATAAATACAATTAATTCTGGGGTGTGGATTTAAGTTCACAGTGTATTTTTTGGCGGTGCATGCATACGCATTTTATGAGTGCAGTGTGTAAAGCTGTATAAATTATATTGAAGTAAATGGGAGATGAGTAGGTTTTTACTTTTAAAGTTATACTTTTATTTTTAATTCAAAAGTAAGAATAGACTTGGATTTGGTGGGTTGGTTTTACATAGGCTTTAGTGTTGTGTGTGTGTATGTGTGTGTGCGTGCGCGCCCTGCAATATGTTAGCACCTCACTAAGTGCTAGTTTCAATGCCTTGTGTGCTCTTGAGTGGCAGGACAGACCCTGGCTTCACTGAGAACCAGAAGTGTATTAACAGTGATATAGGAGAATGAATGACTACACACATGTGCATGGAATATAACATATATAGGTTCATACTAGGCTATCTGCCCAAGGGCATTTATAAGCCTAGCCCATAGTTATGTGGCTTTCGCCACCCCTTTAGTTTGAATAAAAACTATGCCTATCATTTTGCTGTGCCTCTGTCAAGCAGTGACACTGAAGTAATCCCTGGGGAATATCTGCAATCTCCCATCCATTGGTCAAGATTCCTCTTGAACAAGGCCAGAGAGGTGCTCTGCCTCACATGTACCGGGATTTTGTTCCACAGCATAGGGAGTCTCTGGGTGATGAATCTGTCCCTCCAGCACGTTCTATTTATAACCGTGTCAAGGTTTAAGTCTCCCGCCTTGTGGTTCTGAGGGATCTAGATTTTTGAGGTGAAGCATATTCATCAAATCTGGGTTTGACATGGCCTTATATGTCAGGCACAGGTCACCTCTGAGCAAGCGGTATGAGACTGAATAGAGCTGGAGTTCTTTCAGTCGGGCAGCATAAGACATATTTTTGAGACCCTTTATCCTTTTGGTGAGGAACTTTTGGGGCCGTTCAAGCTGCAGCAGGTGTCTGGTCAGATACATTCCGAACGGGCTATTGTACTCAATCATAGGTCTAATGAGTGATGAGTACAGGGGACGATGACCTCCCTTGATCTAGATGTGAATCCCTTCATGATCAGGTGGGTGATATAGAAGGTTTTCCTAACTACTTTAGCAACATGAGTGTCAAACGAAGGCTACTGTCAACCTGGGTCCCCAGATCTCTGATGACTTTTCTGTGCTCAGTGGATTGCCACCTATATGGTAGCTAGGGGTAACCTTGTTTTTCCCAAGGGTATGACTATGCATTTTTTGGCTTAACTTCAGGCCATGGCTCTGGCACCAGTTATCCATTTCTGTGAGGCCCTTCTGGAGGATATCTGTGTCAGATGTGTTTTCGACTATGGCCAGTTTGCAGTCATCTGCAAACTTTGTCAGCCATAACCCTCCTGTGTTTGCTTGTACTTCAGAAAAGTAGATGCCGAACAAGAGTGGACCCAGGACTGAGCCCTGTGGGACACCACTTGTGACAGGCTTTGAGTCTGACATGGCTCCAGCAACTCTGACCCTGTGGGTTCTGTCACTTAGCCAGTTTGCAACCCATCTTGTGATGTATGGGTTTACATTCAAGCTGATGAGTTTTTCGATGATACCTGAGTGGGGTATTGTGTCAAGGCCTTTGCCAGGTCGAGGTAGGCTGTATGGACTGCCTTTCCTCATCAATGGCCTTGGTGACTGTCTCAAAAAGTCAACCAAGTTTAAGAGGCAGGATCTGCCTTTGACAAAGCCAAACTGGGTTGGATCCAAAGTCTGCAAGTTCCTATGTCTTTATTTATGAGTTCCATTATGATCCTCTCCATGGCTTTGCAGATAAGGCTTGTCAAGCTAATGGGGCGGTAATTTCCAGGGTCTGTGGAGGCACCGCCTTATGAAGTGGGACCACAGTCGCCATGCGCCACTCCTTGGGTAATGATCCTGAGGTGAGGCTAAGATTAAACAGCTGTCCTAACTGTGGGTTTAATTCCTCGTTGAGTTCATGAAGCACACAGCCGGGGACACCATCCGTCCCATGGATGCTGTGTTTTTGCCTTAGTGAGGGCAGTTCTCACCTGGGCGTTGGAGATGTTTGGGGCTACAATCCTCTGGAATAGATATCTCTCCTTTGGGGAGGGGAGAAGTTTGCACTGCACCTGTCAGCCAGTATGTTGGCAATGTGTGTAGGTTCAGTAATTTTCACATCATTTTGATCTAATTCTGAGCATATCTGGGAGTTTCCTCCTAGGTTTCTAACATAGCTAAAGAAGGCCTTATGATTCTCTTTAGAGTCCTTGGCGATTTTTCTCTCAAAATTTGCCTTGGATGATTTTATGAGAGATCTTAGTTTTTTACTTATAATGATCAAAGGTGTCTTACCTTTCAAGGATTTTGCTCTATCTTGTAGTAGCTTCCTCCTTTTGTTGTAGAGCTTGTTTATGGCTGGGGTCCACCAGACTGGACGCTTGCCTTTGGTACAGAGAGTCTTAGTTTTGTTTGGGATTGCCTGATCCATGCAGTCCTGTAGGTGCTGGTAGAAGGCATTTGTAAGTGATTCAGCGGTTTGAGTAATGTTTACCACTGGCTCAGGGGCCTTAAAGGAGACCACACTAGTTTTTAGAAGTGTGAAATCGGCTTTTGAGAAGTTTTTCACTGTGGTCTTTTTGTTTCAGGTGGGGCGGGATGAGGACCTCCAGCGAGATTAGTTTATGATCTGATCTCACCAGTGAGGGGTATACTTCGGTGTTGAACATTTTGATCCCATGTTCGTGATGATGAGATCAAGTATGTTTTCTCCTCTTGTGGGGATGGTGACTAGTTGTTCCATGGCATTTGAGTTTATGAACTCCAGGAATCTTTGGGTTAGAGTGTTCGGGCTTGAGTAGTGTTCCCAGTCTATATTAGGGTAGTTGAAGTCACCTAGTATGATGGTGTTTGGAGATACATTTATCCCCTCCAATGTTTTCAGGAAGGCCATGTGAGGTTCCTGAGTTTGAGAGGGTGGCCTGTAACATGCTACAAATTGCAGAGCAGTATTGCCTATGGTTAATTGCACCTGGATGGTCTCCGATGCATCAAAACAATGTCACCTTCTACCCAGGCAGTAAGTCCAAGTGGGTTATCTTCTTATGAGACAGCTCCCGTCTCCTTGTAAGGATATCCTCTCTATTTCCTTCCTTGTAGTCTACTAATTCCAACTAGAGTATTCCAAGGACCCCCCGTCAAAGGTCCTGAATATCCTGTGTACTAGGACACTTGACTTTAAATATTCATATGCAGTTGCCTCTCATTATCTCTAACATCTTTGCTTGTTCTGGGTTAATCTTCTTAAACACACCATGCATTTCTATGCTATTTGACACTTATAAAGAAATACATTTAGACACCAGGCAATTCTGTGCTTCATGACATCTTCCCAGTGTAGAACCATTGGTCTTCGTCTCAGCAGATGGGCTGTATGCCCAGGATAGCCCAGCTGCGTTCAGATGGCTGCTGTTCAGTGGATGCATTATCTCAAAGCTAAAAGGTTGGCAGTTAATGCCCACTGATATAGCTTTGGGTTTTTGTACTTGTATCGTAGTAGCCATTGAATGGGGCATGATTTGTAAATAGGCCAGAATCTCACTCTAAAGGGGTAATATTTCAGAATGGTGAGGGCCCACATAATGGCAAAGCACTCTCTTTCCACAGGTAAGTAGAATCTCTCAGTGTGAGCAAGTTTCTTGTTATTATAAAAGATTGTATGTTCCTTCCTGTGTACAGCCTTAGACAAAGCTACATCTGTGTCTACCGCCAAGGGATCTGTATGTATTCAAAACTGTTTTGAAAAGAGCAAGAAGCTATGAGTATAGGTTAAGAGTACAACACATTCTTTAGCAATCTGAAGGCTTGTTCCATTTCTTTTGTTCACTTTATCTTCAATGAAGTCTTACCTTTAGTCAGGTAAGTTCAGGTGTAAGCAGTCCTGTCAAAATCAATAGCAAATGTCTGGTAGTATTTAGCCAGGCCCAAAAAAACTTGCAATTTCTTTTTATTG
>NC_056736.1:262022283-262182283 GCF_019279795.1 Protopterus annectens | reverse complement strand
TGTCTTTGGTGTCTGTTGCTATTTTTCTTTCAAAGTTCGCCTTAAAGGTTTTTATGAGGGTTCTTAGAATTTTGCCAGAGTTGGTCAGGGATCCCTTCCATTCCTGAGTTTTTACTCTTTTTTTTTGTAATAATTTGTTCCTTCTATTTTAGAGCTTATTTATGGCCGGGGTCTACCAGACTGGTTTCCTCTTTTTTGGAGGAATGGTCTTGTTTGGGATACCACAGTCCATGCACTCGTGTAAATGCTTGTAGAGTGCTTTTGTGTAGGATACAGCAGATTCAATTATATTTACATTCTGCGTGGGAGTAACAAAATTTGCCAGCTCTGTCTTGAGTAGCATAAAGTTTGCTTTGGAGAAGTTTTTTACTGTGGTTTCCCTGGGAGGGGGTGAGGATGGTATGTGGATATCTAGGGTGATGAGTTTATGGTCTGATCTGACCAATGAGGAATTTACCACAGGTGTGGAGCATTTATTCCCCATGTTGGTGATAACCAGGACCAGTATATTGTTACCTCTCATAGGGGTGCTAATAAGCTGGTCCAGGGCATTTGAGTTTATAAATTCGAGGAAGCACTGAGCAAAGGTATTAGTGCTTCCGTAGTTTTCCCAGTTAATGTTTGGGTAATTGAAATCACCCAGCATAAGGGTGTTCAGTTGGACCTTCATGTTTTCCAGTATCTCGAGGAACAAGGAGTGGGTGTCTTGGGTCGGGGCTGGTGATCTGTAGCAAGCTACAATTTGAAGTGCAGTTTTGCCCATTGTAAGTTGCACTTGGATGATCTCCGAGGCATCATACTTTGCAACCAGTCTGGAGATGTGATTATCCTTGATGAATATGGATACGCCTCCTCCCCTTACTAAGAAATTACCCTGTTCCATCTTGCTTTTATCACCTTTCACTTGAATATGGCTCTGTTTATTTATTCATTTACTGTTTGACTGGGTGACTAATTGTGCTGCATTCTGGTTACTTAGTAATAAAATCTGCTGCAGACTACAGAAAGCATGCCAACTCACTGTAGAACTGTTTTTCCTCTCTAATATATCATCAGAAGACGGGGCTGAATGACATGGAATCCGGAAGTAATTGAACAGTTGCTCAGCATGCACTAAACAGAAACACTGGTATATTAAGCTTAATGTAGCTCCACTGAAGTAACTAAAGTAAAAACTATACATTTTAGAATACGAAAATCCACTTTACAAGATGGCGCATAATTACAATAGAAAGAAATGGTAAAAAAAAAAACTTTAATTTATTTGTTTACATTTTGTACTCTTAAGGTTGTATAGATATGCTTCATCATCCACCTGTGCAAATAATGCTGACATGCCCTAACCTTGTAGGGTTGTTTGACATGGGTCTACTTATGTGTGATAAACAGGTGACTACAAAATACACATGAAATTAAGACTTGTGTTGCACTTCAATGCATTGTAGTAGGTGTCTGTATTTGCTGCATATATCAGTCATTATGACATTCCTGTTAGAAAATCATTTTTTTTACTTAATGCTTACTTCTGTTTATGTAGTATACTAACTAGCTCTTCATTATAGTTTATCATTTGCCTTTATTACTGCTGCTGAGAATGTCCTAACCAGGGGTTGCCTATGTCTAATGCTCACAGTAGCTAGCCGTTACATAGGTAAGCAAAGCTTGTTTGTTTGCATACATCAGTGTTGCTGTCTGTATTTACTTTGTTCTTAGTTTAATTAAGTGGTGAGTGTATGCACAGTTTTCTGCCTGTTAGCAAGTGTTGTGGGTATTGTGCATGCCTCTATCTGCCATGATTGTCCCCAGCTGCTGGTTCCTCATCTTACCCCTCATCTGTGCTGGATAGTGCTGCCTATGGTGCTGGGAGCTGTGGTCTCTGTCCTGGAGCGCCCTGACGTAACTTTTTTCTTAGTATAATTTATGAAAAATGGCACAAGTAGTCAGTATTTTGGTAGAGGTAGTGGAGTCATATTACAAGGCACCTCCAGATGTACCCAGGCAGCAGGATAATGATTTTTTGCCTGCCAAATGCATGCTTTGTGATATTTGTAGTCTGTGCATGTGCAGTGTGGTAACATTGCTCAGTTGGGCTGTGTTGGTTTCCTCATAGAAGTCATGAGCCAAGGCTCTAGTGCATATCCTGGATCCCCCAATAAATATTTTTCTTGGAAGTTGCTCCCTGAAAACGTTAGGTACAGGTCACAGATCTGCCGTATGTGGGAGTCATGAAAGCTGTCATGGTGGCCTGCACATACATTGTAGATAATACTTGATGCATTACAGACCACCTGACACTTGCAGTAATCCCCTTTTCTGTTCACATATATCCTTCCCAGTTTACCAGGCATTCCTTTTATTTCACTGTGGGTGCAGTCTATGGTACCCAATAATTCAGGGAAATGGGCTATGGCATAGAAATTTTGCATTGTGGTGGCTGTCTTTTCTGAAGTACATGGAAACCAGATATGCTGTCCCACATGTTGCAGCATTGCATTGAAAAACTGATGAAGTATTCTTGAGACAGAGGCCAGTGAAACCCTCGCTGTGTCCCCTGTAAGTCACTGAGAAATCCATGTAGCTAGTACATGAAAAGCTGCACATTCTTTAGTTTCCATTGGGATGAGTTCTTCATGACTGCTATTTGGCCTCAGGTGAGGACAGTAGATGTCCACAGTTTCCTCTATAGTATCCCTGTCCACCCTGCAGCACTCAAATGTTTCAATTTCATGGAGTCCATGGTAGGTCAAACTTGGTCTAACCACCCTACTCATTATACATTGTTGTCTGGCAGCAGCAAACCTTATATGACTTTGACTAACTAAATTTACAGATGACTGCAAACTAGGAGCCATAATCGAAACTCCTAACAATGTGAACATCCTACAAAAGGGCCTCACTGAGGCAGATGCCTGGTGTCAAAGCCATGGTCTCAAGCTCATTGCCAAAAAGTGCATTGTCATCCCCTTTGGTAAAAACTCTGTACCCATGAACAACCACATAGGCGGTAGTCTACTTAACACTGAAAGTGTGATAAGAGACCTTGGGACACAGGTGGACAGTAGTCTCTCCTTTGATAATCACATCGCCACAGTGGTCAGGAAATCCTTCTACGTGGCACACCTCATCACAGAAGGTTTCTCATCCAGAAAAAAAAGAGGTCATTGTTCCCCTCTACTCATCACTCATTAGACCCATTATAGAGTACAATGCCCCTTTTGGTATGTACCTCACAAGACATCTACAACAACTGGAAAGGCCGCAAAAATACCTCACAAAGAGGATTACTGGCCTCAAACTGATGCCTTATGCAGACTGACTCAAAAAACTCCAGCTTTACTCTGTCGCATATCACCTACTCAGAGGCTATCTCTGCCTAACATACAAAGCTATGTCAAACCCAGAGCTGTTGGACATGCTCCACTTAAAGAAATCCCAATCCCTCCAAGCTACACGCTCTAGGGACCTAAACCATGTCACCACAATAAACAGAACATGCTGGAGGGATAGATTCCTGTCCCAGAGATTTCCCATACTCTGGAACAGACTACCTATCTATGTCAAATAGAGTTCCTCATTAGCACTCTTCAAGAAGAATCTTGATGATCGGATAGGTAATAGGAAATTCACCCCAGGGATCACTTCTGTGGTTCTGCTTGACAGGGGCACAGGAAAATAATTTTCTTAGGTGGCGAAAGCCAGGGTACCTTTTTGGCTAGGCTTGTATAGGGCCAGTAGCCTAGTACCTACCTATGAACCTATGAGATCTTGTTACAGATACAAGTTTATAGTGGCTGTGGCAGTTCCTAACGTTTTAAAGTTTTCCCATGACTATATTTCAGCAAGTGTTAGAATTCAGAGCTAATGTGAGCAAGACATGTTTGCCCTTGTTTTATTCACGATTCTGAATCTCTCTGCCATGAATCTTTTGCTTCATTAGCATACAGCATGGTTGATTATACAGTCATTAGTATATTCTGCTGTTATGCCTTGTTTTGCAGTCAGCTGCATTGTGTACTGCAGTTTCCTGAATCACAAACTGCTTGGCCACAGCTACTTATCACACAATGAGCAGGTGTTCATGAATCTATGCAATTAAGTGTTCCAAAAACATGAAAGACAACAACACCCACCAAAAATCTATACTAGTAACAAATGGCATCACAGAAGGACATGCAATACAAACCAACAATTAAAGACACAGAAAACACGAATAAAGGCAGTATAAAAAGTACTGAGTAGAAAAATAATAAAGTCAGTAAAAAGGCAATACATAAATAAAACAGAAATGAAAAGGAAGCCTACATCGGGCCATGATGCATCAGTAAGGCAAATATATCCTGAACAAGGAAAAAAGTAAGGAAATGGAGAAAAAATAATAAATGTGGACGAAACAGAAGACAAAGCATATGAAGCACTATACGTAACATACATGATAAATGACACAGGCTCTTTAGACTTTAAACCACAAGAGAAAAAGGCAAAACTTTCTTAAAGATGAAAGAAAAATTGAGACATGCAATCTGCAATAAACAACAGTATAAGGAATGTAATCAGGCATATGAGGGATAAAAAAAAAATTTCAAAGAATACTTTAAAGAAGAAAAATAATACAGATGCCACAGAATATCTGTACCTGAGCAATTACTTCGCGAATAGCTTAATTGAATTTCGCTGAATACTTGGCGTTAAGGTGTTTGATGTTAACGCATTTCGACGCCCCAAAAACAACTAATAGTTCAGCACTGTCTGCCACAGGTACACTGAGGCTCTAAGAGACAAATTGCAACTAAGAAAACTTGAAGTACACAAAATTAGAAATAAAACCATAGCAGCATATCCACAATGGAAAATGCAACAAGAACTAAAGAAAACAAACAGTAGCAACAGCAACAAGATAGAACTGAGAAAAAGAGAAAAATGCATCAAACAACAAGGTAAACACAAACTAAAATGGGAAAAAATCAAGAAGTAATGAAAGAAACACAGGCTGAACACATGCTCATGTACAGACACACATGCACACACTCATAAAATCACACAACCATTATATACTTTAATAAAAAGGGAATTAACTGAACAAGATGGTACCTTAAAAAGAAAAGTAATGGACAAAAAAAAAAAATTGGTGGCATGGCCAAAATGGCAGACAATTAGCACTTGTAAACTGCTCTGCAGCATCATTTCTAAATTTGATAGGATTAATCGTAATAAAAGCTTAACAACATGAGATTCCTGAAAGAATTTAAAGAATTTGTTGAAGAAAAATACAAAAGAAAAGTCCAGTTTCTTTTAAAGTCCTATCAGAAAATACAAAGAGTAGAATGGGTTCACTACAGGCACTTGAGTCCCAAAAAACACTGTCTCTAAGCCAGTGACTCAAGCTTGTAGCTCTGCTGGGCTACTGCTCATGCTCAAATTAGAATATGAGTTTCTGCAGGCAGCTGTATGGAGGGAGTGTCGATTGCCCTCAAACTCGTATATGAGTTTAGACAAGCAACTGTGGAGAGGGAGTGCTACTCACACTCAAATTCTTATATCAGTTTAGACAAGCAGCTGTGGGGAGGGAGCAGGGATGGGGGGTTAAGATTAGAAGTGAGAGAGGGATTTTCGGGTTAGGGAGTGGGAAGGGAATTTTAGGTTTAGAGAGCAACTGGGAAATTTACGCTTAGGGGTTGTTTTATGTTTAGGGAGCAGGAAGAGAGTTTTAGGGTTAGGCAGTGTTTGGTGAATTTAAATTTAGGGAGGAGGTTGGAGTTTTAATTTTAGGAAGAAGTTAAAGTTTAGGATTATTGGGGGGAGGGGAAGTGGAAGTTTAGGGTAAGGGATTGAGGAGTAGGGCTATGTAGTTTATAGGACTGAGTGTTGTAAGGGCTCCGGAAAAGTAGGGGATTAGGCTAGTGGGAGTTAGATCACTTGCTTTTTTGAGCAGATGGCAGTGAGCAGGTGTACCACAGGCTGCTAACCTTTGAGTACCTTTAGTAGACCCCAACAGACTCACTCAAAATAACTTGCAAAAATATTCAGTGATAAAAGAAATGCAGAACTTATTATCATGTGTTCAGGATCTTCTCAGTAAAATGGATAAACTTGATTGAGAAATGACTACAATAAAGGAAGACTGTAAAGAAGTGAGTGGTTGATTGGTAAAACAAGCTCTGTGATACGAAGTGTGGAGGACGCACTGAATGACACTGAGATAAGAATTAAAGAAGGTGAAAATCAAAATAAATATGCACACTATTTATAAGTGAGTAAATCTGCATAATAATAACATCTCGATTAATGAGTAGAATAATTAACTAATAAATGTATCTAAATTCAATTCAATTTAAAGGCACATATATCACAAATTACTCAGTTATAAATAGTGTGCATATTTATTCAGATTGTATCATTGAGGTCTGAAGAAGCTACTTTGGTGAAAGTGCTTGCCTGTTTCCTTTTACCGAATAAAAGGTTTTTTATCATGCTCAAGGTTTCTGTAAATCGTTCATTGGTTTGAATTACAAGAGCAGTTTGAATTTGGTCTGAATATACATTTATATGGTAACTGTTACTAACTGCCAGAGGTTGTCACTGAGCCTATTTTATTATTTTTTAAACTATTTCTTAGTTCATTTTTAATTATTTTTAACTGTTAATATTACAGTTTCTTGGTATGTATACTTTATTACAGATTGACAAACTACAGAATGGAATATGCTGTTTGTGAATAAGTTGTTAAAAGCGTAGAACAAAAACTAATAATATTTAATAAAATTAAACACTAACAAACATTAACAAGTCAGAGAAAAGCTTTGACTTCTTCTAGGCATTTGTTTCATATTCATGGAGTTGGTTATTTAATGTAATTGAATACTTCAACAATTATGTCCTCTTTCTTTCTCTTTTGAGAACAGCTTATGATCCTGTGACTGAAATTGTATGAGCAGACAGGATATAGTCATTGTAGTTGTTTATTATTACTTGCACATGTAGACTGGTAATGGAGTATGTTTAAATAAAGAAAGGAAGAAAGAAAGATATATGCATTTTATATAGAGATTAATGAGTAATCTGTCATTATCAAATGTATAGTCATTTTTTTAATGTGGATTAGTGTTTAAATTATTTTTCAAATGAAGCTTGTTGAACAGAAGAAAATCGACAACTAAGATAAAAAAAAAACTTTAGTATATTGATGTTTGTGTTTTCCTTTAACAGTAATATTTTACATGACTCTTTTTAATGTAATATTAACATTTTATCTTTGTAAATATATAACTGCATTGTGTCTGTGCAGACTTCTAGAGTACTATAGCTGTTTCAACAGTATGCAAGGGGAAATAGCAGAGTGCAAAATTTCTTAAGTGTGATATTGCATTAAAAATAATTCCTTTGGGTAATATTTGTGTGGTCAGTTTCATTTGCTACCAGTACTTAGTCTCTCTGTCTCACACACCACACACACACGTGCTTGCATGTACGCATGCGTGCACACACATTTAAGCAGTAGTGATGAGTCTGATTCAGTAAAGAAAACTTTGCCAAGGCCTCCTAGAACACACTAAAAGATTTCAGTCTTTATCAGACAAGTCTACATCTACTCCTGTACTCACACGGACTTCAACTCCACACATCACTCAAGGGTCCCAGGAAAGAAGGCCTAAGCCAGTAAGGCCAACTAAGTCTGCTGTTAAACAGGGATATGTCATAGTCGTAGGCGACTGTATAGTTAGGAATGCAGACTCTACACTCACAAAACTGGATAGGAACAGGGTTTCTGTAAGCTGCTTGTCTGGTTCCAGGATCTATGATGTCACAAGGACCCTTAGGTCCCTTAAATTAATCAAATATGACTATGGCCTAATGGTGAACCATGTGGGAGTGAATGACCTGAAGCACTCCACCCCGAGGGACATGCAGAAAGACATGATGGATCCTGCTATACATGTGTAAGAGAAAGGAAAGACCCCTGTTTTGGGTAGTATCTTATCTTCACCAAGAATAATACCTAGATACCAAGGCAAGATTATTGGCTTTAACAATTGGCAAAGTAGCTGGTGTCATTCTAAAGGGATCCACTATGTGCCAGCATGAGGTGACATGGTAGATCAGACTTCTTGTTTAGTCAGGGATGGCTTACACCTACCATACTATGGCTTCCACGTACTCTAAAGCATTAGGTGCCCTAATAATGCCTTCTTAGGCATTCTCCCTACTGGGCATTCCGATATAGCAAACTCAAACCTAAATTCAGATAACATAATGGTAACACTAGTCAATTTTAGGAGTCTAACAAAGGTACCAGAACTTGAGGCCCTCCTGCAACTCCAACACATTCATATCTGCAGTTGCTGAAATATGGTTTCAGTACAATAGTAGCATTCCCTCTGTGGTAGGGTTTGGTGCCTGTTGTGCCTTCAGACCCTTGGGTAAATGTGAATAAGTGTCTGTATTTGTCAGAAACACCATCATCTCATGTGAAATTACCCATAACCCTAACTTTGAGCTTCTGGAGATCCAAATCACCCATTTTAAATCCAACTACTACTTCATTACTACCTAGAGACCTCATCAATGTCCCACAAAGACAATGGTAATTATCATAACGCCATTGATGGCTTAAGTATCAAATGAAACACATTCTTCTTAGGGGATTTCAATTACCCGAACATTAACTGATGCACTTACACCTCTAAAATGGATATGCTGAACATTTCCTAGACTTTGCTAATACCAATACACTGGAGCAAATTATAAAACTACCCATTAGAGGATCAAATATTCTTGACCTATTGCTTATGAACCGACAACCCAAATGTATCTCACCATGCATTTCCACTTCCCTGGTTACATCTGACAATAAATCAGTTACCTTTTCTGTCAAGTTTAATGGTAGCATCCTGTCACCAAATGCCATCTTTGGGGACTTCTCAAGGACAAATTTACTTCAGCCTTGTAGAACACCTACACAAAGATTTAGCTGTCCCCCCAAAAAAATTGACCCATCTGAGCGGGCTGCTAAATTTATCTCCAATTTTATCAGCATCTAAATAGCTGTCCTCCCAAAAATATAATGATATATTTACAAATAAACCTCTCTGGTGGAACTCCTACACTAATTAACTTTATAACAAAAAAAAAAGAAAAATAATAATAAAGGACAAATTTACTTCAGCCTTGTAGAACACCTACACAAAGATTTAGCTGTCCCCCCCAAAAATTGACCCATCTGAGCGGGCTGCTAAATTTATCTCCAATTTTATCAGCATCTAAGTAGCTGTCCTCCCAAAAATATAATGATATATTTACAAATAAACCTCTCTGGTGGAACTCCCACACTAATTAACTTTATAACAAAAAAAAAAAGGAAAATAATAAAAAGGTGTACGAAATCCTGATCCCTCAAGATCACACTGAAACATGCAGGCAAAGAACTTAAGAGCACTTTTATAAAATAAGGTGAAGCAGAATACAAGCCCATGGTTCATTACAAGTACCAAGAAGAAACTACAAATCTTTCATCAGTTATGTATGGAAATTAAGGAATAATGTTCAACAATGCACTCAGCTTCTCCATAACAATAACATTACATAGTCTAATCCCAAGGGTACAGCCAGTATATTAACAGAAACATCTAGTGCAAACTTTACCCCACCTGCCCAAATTCTTGCACTCACTATCCATGAAAATTAAGTTTTCTCTGAAATCACCTTGGACCAAATCTTAGAATCCCCATCAAAGGCTGAAATGAATGTGTATATGGGACCAGATAACACACCAGGCTGCAGTCTCATCAATGCCAAGTATGCACTATCCATTCCTCTGTTTAAACTGTAAACCTCAGCCTATCCAGAGGGTTTATAGCCACTGTGACTCATATTAATGGCGTCACCATACAAACCAAGTTAATTATAGGCCCATCAGCCTTATTAACTTTATATGCAAAGCCATGAAATGTGTTATAACAAAACTCATTTATGCAGACATAAGTAACTTTACTGAAATAGACCCCACTTGGTTTGTTTTGTGAAAGGCAGGTACTGTATCTTGAACCTAGTAAACGTCTTTGAAAAGATTACAGAGGCAATGAACAGTGGTCACTCTGTGCATCCTGCTTATCTTGACCTGGCCAATGCTTATGACACCATCTTCCATGCTAGTATTATTGAAAAATTCAACAAATTTATTGTGAACCCCTATATTCTCTGCAGAATTTCAAACTGGCTAGCCAACAATCCCCAAGTACTGGAAGTTGCTGGTGTCTTCTCTGAACATAAAATTGTAACTAAGTGGGTACTGCACAGATTAGTGCTGGGCCCTCTCCTGTTTGACATTTATTTTGTACACATCCCAGCCAATATCCCTGAAATATGGTTAACTAAGTTTCTGGTGACTGCAAACTGGGTACTGTTATTATCTCATCCATAGATACTAAACTGCTCCAAAATGAATGAAATATGCAGATAGATTGTGTACTGAAACCATTTCTAGCTAAATGCAGAAAAGTGCAGCATAAGCAAAAATAGTACTCTCACCTCATATGCCATAAGCAGTACTCCTTTTCAAACAGATATGGCCATAATAGACCTGGATACTTATTTGGACAACTGTTTCTCATTCAATCATCATGTTTCTACCATAGTTAGGAAATCCTTGTGTCTGTTAACTTAATTTCAAGGGAGTGTCTTAAAGAAAAAAAAAGTAATTTTATCATTGTGCTTTTCACTTAACATCATTGATTACATTGCCCCATTTGGTATGTACACATATCACTCAGCTGGAAAGGCCCCATGATTTTAATAAAAAATAAAGGCCTTAAATCCTTCAATTATTCTGATTAATTTGTACCATTGTTCTTATATTTAGTAGCCTACTGGCTGATATGAAGTGACCTTTGTCTCACTTTTTGAGTCATGAAAGACCCAGTCATAGTTGAAATCTGATTTTTTTCACAAATCCAGTATTTTACAAATGCCCATACTACAACTCTACATTTTCTCCAACAAATCAATAAAACCAACTGGAGGGATAATTTCCTAATTATTTCCAGCCTATAGAATGAGTTACCACTACACATCAAGCAAAGTACATTTATCTGCCCTTAGGTCCAGTCTTGATGACTGGATGGATAGACACCAATTTATACCAGGGTTATCATGTATGGCCATGTTTGATTTTGGAGGTGGACACTATTAAGTATCCATAAAGGGTGGCAAGATTTTTTAAGTGTGTCTAGTTATGGTTGTATATGGCTAAGATTGTTATGGCCCTTGTGATCAGTTGCCTTGTAATTTTCCTGTGTTGCTTTATTTCTAAACAAAACATTGATGATACATGCTGGCAAGCTTTATAAGATACACTGCTGTCATTAGCTGGTTTTATAGGTTCATAAGTTAGTACTAGGCTAACTGCCTGTATGGGCAATTTTAAGCCTAGCTAATTACCCTATTTGAGAATCAAAACATGCACATTGTATCTGTCAGGTAAACATCTTAACCATTATGCCAACCCTCCATCTTAGAATTAAATAGATTAGTGTTGCTGCTATCAAGGTAAGGATTGTAATTTATGGATATCCACAGGCTCTTTTCTATCAGTTATACAATTTTACCAGCAAAGAGTGACTTTTGGTTTCTACTGATATTTCATTAATGTTACTTATTGCTTTTATAACTAGGTTTGAGTACTTGATATGTTTGTATAATTCAAATAATGACCATAGCATATGTTATAATGGTTTGAATGTCATTATTGAGTAATATTTTATATAAGAATCATCTTAACAGGAAAGAATCTGTTGTTTGAAATTTCATGTTTTAGTGAAGTAAGACAATTGAAAGGCTTTATATATGGCCATATACTACATAAATTATAGACGTTTAAATTATATTTTTATTATTTGAAAAGAGGAAGAATTATCTGTCAGTGGAATAGTTTTTTTCAGTTTCATTGCATTAATCCAAACTGTTATTTTGATAATAGCATTTACTTGATCTTTCTTATTCAGCTTTTTGTTTATAAGAGTAAATTTTAAATGATAAAAAACAACACAGTTATGAATGTAACATATTAGAATTTACATTATTAGGATTGTTGCAAATCATTTAGGATAAAAAATATTGAAATATGCTATAGAATTGTCAAGTTTAAAAATTATAATTGTCTAATATGTATTAATGGTTGCAGTAGCAGAGCCAAGTGTTTTATTAACTTAGTTATTAGGGTAACGTAGGATTGAATGCTTGAGCTTAATTACCAAAGGCTTAACTTGCCAATGATCAGTTTCTCCTTAGGGAATCGTTGTCAGCAAGTTGTCAGTCAAGTTGTGACAAAAGTGATTCTATTTTTGAGGGAACTCTTCTTTGAGTTACTGGAACAATAGAGTTGGTATATATATGTTTGGGGGTGTGGGGGGGGGGGCTTGCTCCTTTGCAAAAAAAAAAAAACACATAAAAACTTTTTCAGGAGGATTTATTTGACAAATGCAGTTCAGGGATTCTGATTCTCTGTATGTTTGCTTTCATCCACTCATAGTGGCAGTTAGTTATTACACATTGACTCTTAGAGGCTTATTAGTTTGTTTACGTTTGCGCTAACTGGGAAATGTGGTATGCATGAATTCTGAACTAGTACTAAATGTAGTTAAATAGATTTTATAAGGTTTGTTTGTAGTTAGGATGTTAGACATTTTGATTTCTAGAGGGTGAGATAAATACTCTAGAAAAGCATTAGAAGAGTTTAACACAAGTAGAACAAGAGTACAAATATTGCACATTATGATAAGATTTAAGAAATGTGACATCAAAAATAATAGGAAAGGTATCTGGAAGTTTATAATAAATGAAGGTATTTATAGTAATTTTTAAAAAATATTAATGCACTATATAGTGACAGGAAAATAAAATTTCTCTTAAATAATTAAACAAGGGAGATGTAACATTTTCAAAAGTCACATTTCATAGAAAAAAATCTAAATAATAGTGAGTATGAGATTATAATGTCAGCTTTCTTTAAAAAGAAGAGGTACAGCAGTTTCATGAAAAGACTTGTATAATGCCAAAAATTACAAATAAAATAACTGATAAGTGTTGTTCCAAAACCAGTTAAATTTTTGTTGGTTACCAGGTATTGGTGCAAAAGTAGTTTGGGAACATCTAGATACAGTATTATTTAAATTTATTTATTTGTTAGGTAGTTGATAATGGAAAGTTAACTTCATAATGAATATTTCTGATAGAAGTGCAAAAACAAAGCCTATAATTGCATCATCAGCTAAAGTTTTACAAAGATAAGCACTATGAGCATGAAAGACACTATAGAATATATACAAAATAACTCACTGTACTCCACAAATTATTCTTATCTGTATGGAACTCAATCTGGAATGGATCGGGTTTATATTTCTTCAGAAGTAAATGACAAATCTGAGTATGTAAATATTATTTCTTGCACGTTATCTGATAATGTAAACTGCTTTAAGTTAGTAATGAATGTAAGAATGGCATATATGCCATTTAATAATTATGGTGAAGTTAGTGATATTGTTTTATGAGATTCCTTCAAAATATACATAGGTGAGAAAATGAAGTCCAGCTGTCACAAGAAAGTGAAGCACTGGGACTCAGAATTACTAGAAATACAAAAGAAACTTCATGAAGTGAAGATAACATTACAAAAAGGAGATAAAATTAATTTTGAAACAGTTCGAATTTTAACAAAGCAGTAGTTAACACACAAAACAGGAATGATATTAGAGAAAACTAAGCTGTGTTCATATATAATGGCACTACAGCAATTGTATAGAATAGCAAGTAGGAGAAAATTATTACAAGGGGAAATCACATAAATTACATTAATAAACAGATGTCCAAGAAAGAATCCAGAGACCTAGAGAAAATTTTGATAATAATAAAGGACTTTGATAAAATGAATCAGACAAAAATAATTAATTGAATGATAGGAGTATAGTCAATTATTTAAGTGAATATATAAAAACTAAATTAAGCTAACAACAGAAACATCAAATAATTATGCCAGTGACAATAAGTGAGATTAAAGATCAAATAAAAAAAATCAAAACAGGGAAAGTCGGGGGCTAGATAAACTCATTTCAGAAATATATAGGCTCTTTCCTCTTTACATTAATTTGTTGATCACTAAGGTGTTTTTGTTAATTTGGAGTGCCAAATAGTCTCACCTTTCCTGGCAATATTCTCTTATTTTACTAATCTTTAAACAAGGGAGAGAAAATAGTTTCCACATATAGACCCATTTTGTTGCTTAGTGTAGATTATAAATGTTTACCTCAGTTATAACTGATAGGTTAAAATATATAATGGAAAGGATAACTAACAAAAGCAAACTGTATCTGCAGTCAATAGGTTGACAACAGAGGCATCAAATAAGTAAGCCAATGATAATAAGTGAGATTAAGGATCAAATTAAAAAAATCTAAACAGGGAAAGCCCCAGGGCTAGATGGACTCATCGGTAAACAAAATAACACAAAAGACCCTGAAGCATTCCACAACATGCCACACTAAGCGCTATATTAACATTTATTACAATAAAGTGCTTTAGTTTTGCTAATACAAAACTTCATCAGACAAACTATAAAAGACATCATTCCATTAGTATAATAAAACAGGTGAAATTAATCATGATTCCTACTTCTTTCAGAAAACACTAACTTTAAAGTTTCAAGACTCCCCATTCATTACAAACTTAAACTTGTCTCACCCATACTTAATAGTTTTTAAAAGACTATTACATTTATTATAATATAGTCAAATAAATTAAGATTGCACATGTAAATAAACAGCCCTTAAAACTCTGCATGTTAATTCATAAAAAGGCCTCAAATTGGACCTTATAGTCAACATTTCAAAGACCTTAATTTAAGTAAAGGAGCAGTAGTAACATGCTCATTTAATCCTGGCCAGTTACAGGCATTAAAGTATAACTGCCAAAACAATTCTCTCTCTTCTAAAACTATAACTGCCAAAATAATTCTCTTTTTTTCTAAAACTAAGTGCCATGGACCTCCCCATGGGTTCTTATCCACTTTTTCTAAGACTGTGAATTTAAATAAATGTTCTTTATATTTCTTAATATGAAAAAAGACACTTCAGGAACCATGATTTTAGATATCCACACTTTGTGATGTTTCCTAGTACCTCGGCTTAAAATGCCTTCCAGGGAATAATACACATCAAGGATATCAGCCATTTATAATAAGTATATAATTAATTTTCAAACATTATGGCCAAAGGGCTTGAATTTAGAACTGGATTTAAATGCATATTTTTTGTATTGTGTAAAAAGTGTTGTATGTCGTGTATAAGTTTTCTTTGGGAATGGAAAATGTATAAATTTGAATATAAAATGCATAGGGGAATGTTTATTTATTTATTCAACTAATTTATAGAAGGCTCAATAGAATATTTAACAGATTTTTCAAAGAATCATCTGTGTAGCACTGTTTTCATGCGTTTATAAGTTTTAGCAATGCAGGATTTAGGGCGGCCACGGTGGTGCAGTGGTTAGCGTTGCCACCTCACAGCAAGAGGTTCTCCGGTTCGATTCTCGGCTGGGGTGCTTTCTGTGCGGAGTCTGCATGTCCTCCCTGTGGTTGCGTGGGTTTCCTCCGGGTGCTCTGGTTTCCTCCCACATCCCAAAGACATGCAGTAGGTGGATTGGGCACTCTAAATTGGCCCTAGGTGTGAGTGTGTGCCTTCTGTAGAAGGTTGGGTGCTGGGCTGGCAACTCGACACTGTAAAACTCCACTGCCAATCATGAGTGGATAGATGATCCGCTGTGGCGACCCCTAAAAAAGAAAAGCCGAAAGAAGAAGAAGCAATGCAGGATTTAATGGTTTTAGTCACTGTGTTTTCTGAGTGTTTTTTTTTTTTTTTGGTGGGTTTTCAATGATTACTAATTTAATGATTGGTAATTAACAGCAATTATGATGCGATTGAAATGTGTATAAATGGCTGATATCGTTGATGTGTATTATTCCCTGGAAGGTGTTTTAAGCTGAAGTACTAGGAAACATCAGCAAAGTGTGGATATCTAAAATTGTGGTTCCTGAGGTGTTTTTCTTTTTTGCTTTGTGGTGTGGTGTTTATTTCTTAATATGCCATGCCAAGCCATTAGTATCTTTTTCTTTACATATTTCATAAGTATACTCATAAATTCTTTCCCTCAATTTACGTTTGGTCCTCTCAGTATAAAAACTATCACATAATGGGCAAAGGGCAATATACACCAGCCCCTCAGTGTTACAGTTAAAGTGGTCCTTTAATCAAGAATGTCTTTCCTATGATCTCAAACCTATCTCCTTCCAAAATAAATTTACAATAATTACAATGCTTGCACTAGTCTCAAATATAGATTTTAAATTCTTTCCTTTTTTATATGCAGTATATGACCTCGATCCTAGTTTAGCCCTTATTTTATAATTTTGTATTAATAACTTCCAATTTTTATTTAAAATCCATCAAAGAGTATGATTATTTACATTATAAACTGAAATAAATGCATTAAAAACCTATTTGAAGCAGGAAGAACATCTAAATTAAATTTACTATTTAATTTGGATCCCATTATGTGTTGTTCATTTAAATTGCCTAAAGTATTCTTCAACTTCAACAAAGGCATAAAATGCCCATTGTTTCTTTATTACCCACTTCCAAAATAAGTTCATCTATTAAAGTAGGTGGGTAGCCTATTCTAATAAATAAACTCTTTAAATACTCATACTGAGACCTAAAATCCTCTTCAAGGGTAATTATTTGTGCTGCATGGACCAATTGGACTTTATAATCTCCTTCTTTTGAGGGAAGGAGTGGGCACTATTAAAATGTAAAAAACTATTAGAATGGATAGGTTTAAGATCGATCTTAGCTATATAACCCTTATGGTTAACATCTTTTAATAATAAAATATCCAAATAAAAAAATCATATTTTCTCCCATACTGTGAGAGAATTTTAAAAATTCTTCTTCTTTTGGCTTTTTTCTGGTTAGAGGTCACCACAGTGGATCACCTATCTGCTCATGATTGGCAGTGGAGTTTTACAGTGCCGAGTTGCCAGCCTGGCGCCCAACCTTCCACAGAAGGCACACACATGTACACACTCATGCCAAGGGCCAATTTAGAGTGTCCAATCCACCTACAGCATGTCTTTGGGAGGAAACCGGAGCACCTGGAGGAAACCCACGTGACCACAGGGAGGACATGCAGATTCTGCACAGACGGCACCCCAGTCGAGGATCGAACCGGTGAACCTCTTACTGTGAGGTGGCAATGCTAACCGCTGCACCACCGTGGCTGCCATTAGAGAATTTTAAAAATTACTAGTAGTTAATTCCATTGACATAAAGAATACCACTGCACAAGACCCCTAATTATGCTATTCTAACAGAATGAAATAGTTTATCAAACCTCATCTACCCATTATCATTCCTTTTTATTATGAACATTTCCTTTTATCTTGCATTGTCATGCCATATACATTTATTATATGCAGTCCTAGAATGTTTCTGTTTAACAATTTACCTTACTAAAATTATTAACATCACTTTTATGCACTACAGCAAAAAGGAGTTGCTTAAAAAGTCCCAACAGTTCATGTCCATTGAATAGCTTCCAGTAGCCAGGTGTATCCCTTCTAATTTTGCAGTATTATCTCACATTATTTCACCATGTCTCTACTGGCTATAGATTCAGAACAATTATACCCTCATTCTGCTCTTTACCCTGTTGCTGCCATAACAAGAATTGTTATATGCCATCCTACCTTAAGTTACCAGTCAGTTTTGATCAATGTCCTGCCCAGGAGACCTTAAATAATTTTGCTGGACCAGTTTTGCCTTATTCTTCAAGCATATCTTTGAAGGGGAGGGGGGAGTCCCACTGCTCCACTTCTAACTGAGGGGACCTGCTGCTTATTTCTTGGGGGATTGATCTGCCCATTGCAGTTAGAAACCTTTCTGCAGGCTGAACAGGATAAAAAGCTGCTATCTTCCTTCTGGTTACATTGGAGAAATCCATATCAACAAACACACAAGAATCTCCTACCATAAACGTGAGCCCTAGTTTCCACAGTCTAGATAAGATTAATTCCTTAGCTGATATGTTGTAAAGTGAACTAATATCTGGTGTGGACTCCTTACAAATCTGTTTTATGCTTGCCATGCTGTGCAATGCGCCCTTTCAATCAGCAGATTCTCTGAAGATATTTGAGTCCACTGAGCTAGTTTGTTTCTCATAAATGATATACAATTGAACCCCTCTGCACCTTCCATTACTCCAGAAAATTGAAGTTTTTTTACATCACAATCTATCTTCATAATTAACTACTTTGCATCCAAAAGGTCCAGATGAGCTTTGGCAGCTGCCATTTTAGACTTAAGTATTTCATTTTCATTGTCATTAATCTGAGTTTGTATTGTAACTGAATATTCATTTACAGCCTCAGATGTCCTTCCTTTTTCATTGTTGCAGTATTCCATACATGTGGGATATCCTGCTGAGGATAGTCTAACATCCGGACACCCTGATAGCAGCATAAGTCAGCTGTATGCTTTTTGTGTGGGTGTAAAACATAAAGGTAATGTACGTATGCTCAATCCTCAAAACTTCTTTGCTGCCTATATGAATACCACGTTTGAACTTCAGTCTAAGATGTTTTTGATGTGCTGGTTTTACAGAGCCGTTTTCAGATAAGTGCCCCATTGGGGTTCCTTCTCTCCCTTTTCTGTGTCTATTGAAAGTTCAAGTCATCCAGGAAATGGAAATGTCACTGTGAGAGACAGATTCCCCATAAAGATAGACACGACAAAGGCCTGTTCTGCCTGGGTGCTACACACAGCCATACTCAGTGTACCCTTTGTCAGGCTTTTGCCCCCAAAGCTCTTTGCAGCTGTGTCCCCCCCTTATCTTTAAGTATTTGACTCAGTGACATGACTGATTCAACCTGCCCTGAGGCTCAGCCGCACCTTTAAAAAAAAGACTAAAAAGTCTCACTGTGATTCTGCTACTGTCTAGCCTTCTCTGGATGGCTCTCTCAGGGAGTATGAAAACCCTGAAGAACATTCAGTGTCCATGCCAGTTCACTCTGCTGCAACCCAGTCAGAGGTCAGCATGAAACCTGCTTCTTGCATGTCTTCCAAGGATGTGCATATGTCTGCCATGGAGGTGGGGGGGGCACACTTGATCAGTTCTGAAGGGCATAGGGGGATTTCTCATATTTTAGTTTGGGAAGAGGTGCCAGGTACTTTTACAGAATCTAGATAGCACTAAACCACCTAGATTAATCAGAGCTGACATCCTGCTAAAAAATAAACAGAAAACTAAGCATACTCCATCCATTGCTAAGGATCTCTGTAAAGAATGGCAAGAACCCAGATATTGCTTTATGCACATATGGCCTTGATGCCACCTCAGGGCGTATTTGTTCCTGTTACTCCTTGGTCTTCCACTCCCTCAAAGAGGCCTAGAGATTCTGATATCTGAGATGAGGAGTTGGATTCTGAGGATGAGTCTTAAGTCTATTCCTCACAGATTCCTTCTCCCTTAGACTATGGATCAGAGGAAGAGGATTCCTTATCCCCTGATTCTCCCTTTGAGGAATTATCCTTGGAGGATACTGTGGTCCACAGGATGGAATACTTTAAGTGGGATTGTTCTCAAGTGTCAGAGACTCAGAAGAGATAGCATGAGCTCCTACAAATGGAATCTCCTGCTCCTTTGGCTGTTCATACAGTGCTTGCTGCTCCACTGTATACCTTTAAGGCTGCTTCTGTAGCTCTTGATTCCCAGCCACCAGTCCCAAAGAAGCCAGACTGCTTCTATAAGGCTCCTGAGGCCCTCAGATACCTCTACAAGTGTCCTTCATAAAGTGATGTGATATATGTTTCTACAAACAAGCCTTTTAAACTTCTGTCCTCCACCAAACTCCTTTTTTTCTGACAATGACAGCTGGGTTAGGGAGAGACTGGGGAAAAAGTGTATACCTATGCCACCCTGGCCTTTAGGCCATTAACTATCAACCCATATGACCAGGTAACAACACTTATGGTAAACTCCTCTGTAAACACTCTGTTTCCCTTGCGTGGAATAGGATACCACCTCACATTCGTAGCATCACTAGTTCCAGCTGTTTTAAAACTGAAGTCAAGCACTACTTTCTGAACTCAAAAGCCTGTCCTTGCCTAAATCCTCCATAATCTGCATTTTCCTTTCTTTTCTTTTCACTACCTGTCGGCATCTAATAATTCAATGACTAATCTGCTCACTAGACAATGCTATACTATGCTATTTGGGAAAGATGTGTCATTATTGTAAATACTTAAATGTACTAGTTGTATTTACTTCATTTTGTTTTATTTTTATTACAGTTATTCGTTTCACCTGATTACAGCATATGTAGTTTTTGCTTATGTTGTATTGCTGTACTGTTTTCCTTGGGGTTTGTATATTGCCTATATGTTTTTTTTTATGTTTGTGCTGCTGGAGCTTTTCTCCTCAGGTCTCCACTAAAAATGGGCCATTGGCTCAAATGGACCAACCCGGTTAACAAATGTCAAACAAACAAACAAATAAATAAATAAATAAGGTATGTTTTGGCTGTTTTTGCCCCAGCTTGGAGGGGGGATTTGGCCAGGCTTGCCTTACTCAAACAGTAAGACTTCTTCCCTTTTCTTTGCTAAGTTTTTCTCAAGTGGTTCATAACTCTATTAAATGCAGCTATGATGCTGCTGATATATCATCTAGGGCTGCTGCTTCATGTTCTGTAATGAGGGGATATTCCTGGTTATGCTAACAGGCTTTATCTGATAATATTAAGGCTACATTCCTGGCTTCTCCTTTGGATAACCAGAATCCTTTTGGCATTGTTTCTGCAGAACTGTTTAAAACTTTACAAGACAAAGGTAAGGTTATGCAGGACCATAAACATATTTTTGCTTCTCCTATTCCCAAATCCAGAGACACTACCCTTTCAAATCTGCTTTTCTACATAGGCAGTTTCACCAACCTACAAGGGCTAGAAGGTTTCCAAGCATGTGTTTTTTGATAAGCTCACTCAGACTTCTAAAGGCCAAAAGCCTTCTTTTCCTGACAAATCTGCCTGCATCCTGACATTCATTCTCCCTTTCACCTCAGCCAGGTTTCGTTATCCTTCAGGCTTTGCCCGTCTTTTCCTGTTTGGCAACAGATTGCTAAGGACTCTTTGGTCCTTTCCATTATTCAGCATTGTTACTTTGTGGTATTAAAGTCCTTTCCAACCTTCTCAGGTCTTCCTCAACCTCCTCTGACCAACTTCCACATTTTCCAGTTTTCCCACAGGATCTGTTGGATCAAGGGACTATTCAATCCCCCCTAGTTTCTCAGCAAGGTACAAGTTTTTATTCCAGGATGTCCTGGCACTCAGGAAAGAAGGGCTCAAGTACCCATTTTAGACCTTTCCTTCCCCAATACTTTCCTAAAAGTGCCTTCTTTCAAGATGTTACCTCTTCCAATTCTGTTCCCTCTCTTGCTTCCCAAGGCCTTTCTGGTCTCTCCGGAGATAAAGAATGCCTATCTTCATGTTCCTATTCATCCTCTTTTCAGAAATATTTTATATTTCTCTGTTTCTTCCTCTTATTTTCAGTTCTCTGTTTTGCCCTTTGGTCATTCTGTAGCCCCAAGGGTGTTCACCAAATGTCTGGCCTCTGTGATAGCCTACTGTGGGCTCCAAGGGATTCAGATATTTCCATAGCAGGATGACTTGCTTCTTCAAGCTTCCTCTCCAAGGGTGTTCACCGAATGTCTGGCTTCTGTGGTAGCCTATTGCAAGCTCCAGGGGATTTAGATATTTTCACAGATGAATGACTTGCTTCTTCAAGCTTCCTCTCTAGCCCAGCTGCTTCAGGATCTGCATTTTACTATGCTTCTCCTGCAGAGCCTGGGCTTCACTGTCAGTCTCAAGAAGTCAGTTCTGACTTGGGACCATGCTTTCCTGGGTTGCAGAATTCACACCATTCTAATGTTGGCTTGTCTTCCACATCCTAAGGTTTTGTACCGGATTGCTTATTTTCAGTCTCTCCTTCCTCTCTTGGTTATGCCTGCCATGGAATTTTTCTGAACCCTGGGGTTCATGGCAGTCACCATTCCCATAGTACCTTTTGCCAAACTTCACATGAGAAAATTCTAGTGGTATCTCAAGACTGTTTGGCTCCAACATTGCTATCCTGGAATTTCCAGTCCCTGTCTTACCCTGTTAAACAATTCTGTTTTTAAGCTGCAAGTTTTGAAAATATTAATTTTATCTGAAACATTTCTGAATTTTATGATGTAAATTTCTGTAAAGATACTGGTTATGTGGAACTTTTCTCTCCAGGCCTCTGATGAAGATGGGCTTTCCCCACCCAGTTGAATGTTTCTGGTCAACAAAAAACAATATATAAATAAATAAAGTGCTAGTTCAAACAAATGAAGGGGAAATAATTCCAGAACCATTAATTTACTTATCTACTATTATAAAAGATCATTTTAATTTAGGTTTAAAGAAGTATAGCAAAAATATATACATTTATTCTAAATAATAACAAAAACATAAGAAACACTTATTGGAATTTATTGGAAGCAAGCAATTCTGATGATTTAAAAGAAGAAAGAAGCAAAAGTTTAATTTGGAAATCAGTAAGTTTATCCTCCAAAATGTTATACTACAAAATCTGTTCTGGAAGTATATCCATAAAATCTTCGTCACACCTTATAAATTTACAAAAATATATAAAACTAGTAAATCCTGTTGTAGATGTAAAAAGAATTAAAAGCAAACTTGACAGCACATACTTAATGATGTGAGAATTTACAAACATTTGGCCTGTTTTGAATGGTTTCCTTAAAGCTTTATTGTCAGCTAATTGTATTTTTTAACAAAGCCAGTGATCCTTGTGAACACATGAACACCAAATGTAATAAAAAAGATAGTTTAATGATGTATTGGGGTTTAATGCTACTGGCTAGAAAGACTGTTATTATTACTCAAAAATGGAATGTAAAGTGTCTCCTTCATTTAAATATTTCATAGATCTTGTCACTAGTCTGTGCAAAAGATATGTCATTAAATTAAGCTCTAATAACCTTAAACAAAATTTTGGATTAAGGATAAAGTCAGAGTCTTTGGTTGAGAAAATGAAAATAAAAGTCTGTTTATGTCAATGCTTTTTCAGATATTGGTACTATAATTTCTTTAAATGCAATTTATAATTATTATATTATTTGTTCTTCCTTTTTTGTTTATAGTTATATGGATTGTTTCAATAGTAATGAAATAATTGGAAATTAAATAAAAAAGTAGGATCCCAGAATAACCTAGAAGAGGAGGAAAACAGCAATAAGAAAATGTATCAGGACAGATTCTAGCTGAAGAAAAATACAAGAAAGCAGTGCAATATCAATGACGAAATAAAATGCAGTTCAGCAATCAACAAACATAATTATGTAACACCTACTATTTTTAGATTGTCTACCAAAAAAAAAAAAAAAGAAAACTGAAGTTAAAAAAAATCTGACTCCCTAAAGAGGTATAGAAACTTAATATATTGCATAGCCATAAAGAATGAATGCAAATAAAACTGCTGAAAATGAAAACAAAAAATTACATAGACACCAAAGCCCACAATCCCAATGCAAGCTCAACCTCAACACAAAAAGTACCTCAAAGTGCAATATACATATCTCAATACAAAGCATAAACCCAGTTGTACAATACAACATAAAAATCCCAGTCACAACACAAAACTAGTACTAAACACAGCACACACAACCCCATAAAAACACATAAGCATAATGCAAACTACTAGTACTACAGGACCACATAAGATGAAATAGTCATTCACAAATATTACACAAACCACATACATAACTGAATACCACAATGCAGCAACATTCATAGACAGCCTTAAAATACAGATAAATCTCTTAACTACAACATACAAACAACACCAAACCACTACTGCAAATTTACACATCAATACATGCTCCAAATAATTTAAAATACAGTTTAAGTACATACTTGCCTAAAATATGCTAATATAGGTGTAGATATACAGGAAACATATGCATAATTTACAGTGTGCCCACACACACACACACACACACACACACACACACACACACACACACACACACACACAGTTACCATTTGAAGAAATTCATGGAAATTCTATAAAAATAAGTAAATAAAAAAGTAATGAAAAAAATCACCCTAGCATTACAAAACATACTGGAATCTCCAAAAGTATATCCATAAACAAAGAGTTAGCTAGCTAGCTAGATAGATAAAGGAAAAGAAAGCTCACTTTTTCCTGCTAATTCAAGCCACCAAAGAAAACTATGAAGCTGAGGTTGTAACTCTGGTGACAACGCCAAGCTCGGAGCTCAGTCAAACCCTTTCTCAGCTTAAATCTTAAACCTGCCGAATTTATGGAAAAGTCATTCAAAGTTAATAAACCTCTACACAATAAAAATGTAACCTTAGTTAAAATAAAATTAGTGCCATTGTCTACATTCACCACAAACTCATTATAATTAAAGTAATGACATTTGAGCCCTATCCATTTAATAAAGCATACAAATACAAGAGAAAAAAATTACCTACTATAACCTCATATTACTACATTTCTTGCATTCATAAGATCTAACTATTTTACAACAAAATCTACTTATGTAAATAAACTAGAACAAAATTACATCTCACTGAAGTCATAGAGAACAGTAATAAAACATAAAAGTACACATACAAATGGAAAACTAGAATATATAATATCTGGGGTGTAATAGATAATGCTGTGTGGTATGGGAAATAATTCCATGACTTATGGTTTCACCACTGGTCACTAAACTCAAGAGTCCCAGATATTTCATTGTGTGTGTGTGTGTGTGTGTGTGTGTGTGTGTGTGTGTGTGTGTGTGTGTGTGTGTGTGTATATATATATGTGTATGTATGTATATATATATATATATATATATATATATATATATATATATATATATATATATATATATATATATATATATATATATATATATATATATATATATATGTATATATATATATATATATATATATATGTATATATATATATATATGTATAAAACATACTGCTGGTGGCACTAATAATTTCAAGATAGAGAAGACACATCCTAAATCTCTCTATTTCAGAAGCAAAAATAACTAACTCAATGTGATAGAATTTCGTAATACAGTTCATTAAAGTCTGTGGATTTTATTCTGTCTCTTTGATAATGTGATTATATTTTTTATTACTTTTGTCACACACTGCTTTTTAAATGTGTTTCTGAATAGTACCCCACATTGTTAATGGAAGCAGGAAGAGTTGTGGTCTCTTTGGTATTCAAGTTTTATGCTAATTAGATGTCGAGGTTTACTTATTGGATGTACTAATTTTTCAAGGGCCTTTATATCTTTTTGCAGTGTCTGCAGATGTCACCTTTAATGAATAGTTCAAGTTGTCCCATCCTGTAATTTTCAGTAAGGGGCTGTGTCTTCTCAAATTGTTCCAGGTGGCATGTTTGAAAGCTGTAGATGATAGCACTGCAGTTAATAGTGGGTTGGGTGAGTGAGGAGTAAACTAGTTTATTGATCTTCCTGGAGCAGAGCAGTAGCTGGCTCATCTAGGTCCCAATGCCATCATTCCCTGACCTGGCATCCCTCAGCCCAAAGTTGAAGAGCAAAAAAAGGTCCATTCCACATCTGATCACCACTCCTAATATCAGGATCAGGCCAGATTCTGTTTGTGTCCCTCAACTCCAAGTTGAGGAACAAAAATAAAAAAGGTCATGTTCTTCAGACTATACCAAGCAGCTTGCTACTTTACACACTGATGACAAAAGCAGTATCAGAACTCATTTCTGCATCCACAGAAATTAATACTGGTAATGCATTACTGATCAATGGGCATATTCTAATCAAGCCCACTAACACCTTATACCCATGGTAGCTGGTCCCTTCACCCCACCATGGGTATACCTCTGCCCTGGAGTGACTAGCTATATCCATTAGAAAAGAAATTGGCTATAGAATATGCTTTTCTGACTTTTTGTAATTAGACATTGTTAAAGTTCAATTTATTATCTATCACTTTTCCTAGGTTTTTAATGATAGAGTTATTTTTAATGATTTGGCCATTATTTTATTATTATACTTTATATTGTTTGCCGTATTGCATGGCCTGCATTTGCTAACACTTAAAGTGAGGTCATTATATTTTTACTAGGTGTGTTATGTATAGACCATCTTGGAGAACTTGGTATCTTTTGTTGTAGTAACTCTAGAACACCTACCCCATCTGGTGGTACACAACACTCTCCCAAACAAATTGCTGAGTCCTTCAACACCTTCTTTACTGAAGCTATCCAGTCTCTAGCTAACTCTTTACCCCCTGTATCCCCTAATCTGCCTTCCTCCACAAATAACTCACCACCCACTTTCCAACTTCAACCTGTGCCTACATTCCTTATCTGTACCCTCCTTCAGAAATTTAAACCCTCTACCCCGTCTGCTGACCATTTACCTGATAAGTATCTTCAAATAGCAGCTAAGGTTGTTGCCTGCCCTATCTCTATCCTAATCAGTAGAACCATTACTGAAGGCACCATCCCTACCATCTGGAAAGTCTCTCATATAATCCCCCTACACAAAGGTGGTAACTCAGTTGAACTTTCCAACTTTCGTCCAATTGCCCTACTCTCTCCCATAGCTAAAATTATGGAAAAATGTATTCACTGACAACTTCTAGACCACCTTCTCCAAAATAACCTTTTAGCTAGCTCTCAACATGGCTTTCGACCTTTCCATAGCACCACCACTGCCCTACTATCATTTTCTGACCTCATTAATAAACAACGTAATAATAACACCCTGTCCTCTGCTATCTTTATAGATCTTTCAAAAGCATTCGACATGGTTAACCATCAACTACTACTGAATATACTTAAGTCCCTTTCCCTCGATACTCAAGCCCTACAGTGGTTTAAGTCCTACCTAGACAGCAGGCTACAGGCAGTGCTTTGGGACAATACTCTATCCTCCTTCCTTCCTGTCTCCCTTTTGTACCCCAAGGTTCTATTTTGGGTCCTCTTTTATTCTCTATCTTTATAAACAATCTATCTATTAGTATCCCCCATGCTATATCCATACAATATGCATATGACACCACACTAAAATCCTCAGCTACAGATCCTTCCGAACTGCAGTCCCTCACCCAAAATGTCTTTGAGCTTGTAGATGAAAGTTTTTTACAGTATTGTCTCCACCTTAACCCTAAAAAGACTAAACTACTGCTGTTTACTCCCACACAAAAATCCTCCCCACTTCATTTCACTATTAAATCTAAAAATGGTACAGTTATATCCCCTAATACTAACACTAAACTCTTAGGAGTGACTATCGACCATAACCTCAACTATGATACTCACATCAATACCACAATAAAATCAGTTAACCGAAAACGTGGCTCTCTCTATAGAATTAAACCTTTCCTTACTCCCAATGCCAGAACTACCATTGCCCACACCCACCTAATCTCAGCACTATTTTATGCCTCTCCTATATATACAAACCTGTCTAAAAGCAACCTTAACAAGCTGGCAATCTCTTACAACAATATAGCCAGATTTGCTACCAACTTCCCATTTAGAACCCACCACTGCCTAAATCTTGATCAATTGGGTTGGCTAGAATTGCAAAATCAAATTCTTTTTCACCAACTGGTTATTTCCCATATAATATTGTATTATCCAGGCAATACACCAATTCTCACAAGTCTAATCAGCCCATAAAAAAAATCTGTTATTGTCTTCAAGTATCCTGTAATTGTAGTTACTGCTCTGTTTTTGTGCATTTCTTTTTATGGAGCTTTTCTCCCCGGGTCTCTGCTGAAAATGGATATATATCCAGTTGGACTAGCCCGGTCAACAAATGTAAAATAAATAAATAAATAAAGTAATTATGTTAGCCAGTTTGCCATCATATGCATATTTGGTTATCCACAGCTTACTTTCTAATTTTATATCTGAAAAGAATAGTATAAGGAGATGTGGTCCTGCTACCAAGCCCTTTGGAACATCACTGATAACCCTTTTGGGGATAAACTGGAAAACATGCAACCCGAATTGTTGTATTATGTTTCTTGACTTTTTTCAGTTTTGAATATACACCTCAGTGAGACTACACCACATACTCATTGTTCCTTTGTTGTTCATTATTCATCCTTTGTTTACATGATATCAGAAATGAGAAAGCATTTTTAGAAATAAAAAGTGCATCTGCAGAAGTAAAAAAAAATTGCTTTCAAAAGTTTATATTAACCGTTCACCAAAAATGTCTTTTCTTTCCCCACTTTCAGAGAACAACTAAAAAAACACCTCCATCAAAAATCTAACTTCAAGTACTTTTCCACTGGACACATCACTTAACTCTCTCCTGTTCTCACCCACATCACTTCTACTCAACCTTCTGTTCTCATTTGCTGCTTCCATCTCATAGTTGCTATATAAATTAATCCACAGTTGTTTTTCTACTCAGTTAATAATATCTACATGTTGTTTCAATTGTCTATTGTTTCTGTTAATTTACTTTTTTGTAAATTTCTTCACCCAGCTATGCCTACACATGGTTATTGTGATCAGTGTATTACCCTTGTAAGTAGAGTAAATAAATAATTAAACATATGTTTGAAAATAAAAACAGTAACCATTTGAAATGCCAGGACCCACTAGAGTGAGTCCCAAATAAACAGAGACTGAATGGCCGAAAAACTCGGACTTGCAAATACTAAGTCTGAAATGGCTGTTTCTTGTTATATTCCCTTTAGCTTGAGGTATGGCAGTCTTGGAGTTAGTATATATAGGTTTTAGAGATTTTGGGCATGCCCCCACATTGGAGGGTGAAGGGGGCTTGCCCCCTTGCAAAAACTAAGTTTAAAGGAGAAGAATAATGCTTGAGGTTCATTTTTCTCCTGCATTTTCTATCTTGTTTTTTTTTTCCCTTTTGGAGTGTCAGCACTCTGTATCTGAAGTGTCAACATTTCAATATGGAATCAGTAAAAAATTATAATTATTAGTAGAAATATGGTTCAGCTGCAGCCCAGTGAATTTTTTTCACTACATGAAAATTTAGAAGAAAACAGAAAACTTTGGATTTCAGAGGATCTTCTATAAAATACTGATTTCTATAATTCTGAGCATCAGAAATAGCAAAATATAATACCTGAAACACGAAAGGGTGAAAATTTACTTTAAGTATTTTTTTTTTTTTGCAAGGGGTAAGCCTAAGCCCCTCTACACACTTAATGTAGGAGCAATCCCCCACAACAACCTATATATACCAACTCTACTGTTGCACAAACTTGAAGAAGGGAGAAATCTCTCGCAAGATGTTAATCAATGTTGGCACACGTTTAGAATTAGCACTGGAAATGACTTCCTATGGAAAACAGCAATCATCGTTATGATACTCTGCCCCCTGGATTTTCAAAAGCTTGCACGGAGTGCAAGATGTGTGCAGGAACTCACGCAGGCAGTATGTTTGCCGTGTGATCCAGGAACAGCCAGCAGGGGCGTGCACGAGAGCTCCAGCACTAATCCTGTATGGACTAAGTCCTGGTATGCAAATAACCTCATTTGCAGGAGAAATCCATGCAAATGAGGTGATTTTGCAATCCAGGAAGCTTGCAATAGTCCATGCAAGACGAGTGCAATCTGCAGAAATGTACTCGGTTACTAACCGAGTACATTACTGTAAATTCCAAAACGGAACTATGACAGCTCCAAATAAAGGCTGCATATCATTGAGGAAGCATGCCAATGGCCAAGTATAAGGCCACTGGCATTGCAAACTGTTTCAAAAATAAAAAAAATAAACTTTTTTTTTTCCACCGATCTCGGCTGTTTAAGCATAAGCAGTGGCGCGCAAATGGGATCGGGGGGGAATAAAAAAAATAAACTTAAAATGAGCATTCTAACTAAAAGCAGTATTCTGCCATGCAAGTCAATGGCAGGCATAAGACAACCTGGCCAGTGAGTAATGGTTGCTAAGGGGGGAGGCTCAGTGTGGGACATGTAACTATGCATTAGTAGGCAATCCTATGCAAATGAGGGGAAGGATAGTGAATCCCAGATTTCCCCAGGGTGTGAGGCAGCTCCCAAGAGTGTAAGAGTATAAATAGCCCGGTGCAAGACTAGGATATAGGTGACATCATGGGGGTGTCAGACATACTATAAGTGGATTGGAGCCCTGGGGCTTGGGACTGCTCCTAGCTTAGCACAGCTAAGCTAGATGTGTGTCCAAACTGCCTAGCATTCTTTACAAAGTGTAAGTGGGTGTGCACACCGCGCACTGGGTTTTACAGGAAGAAAAAGGAAGTTAAACCAGGAAATAGCAGCTTTGTGCACATTTGAGCACTCTGTTTGCGCGGCGCACACACAGGCTTAAACAGGGAGGCAGTGGGAAGGGAAAACAGCAGTAGGAAGGTAATCAGGGAGAACTAGCTTAGCTGACAGGTGAAATGTATCAGAAACAGACAATTACACAGGCAGCAGCCCAGCCCAGCCCAGCACACCACTATAAACTATGCAAACACTTTTCCCCCTTGTTTTTCCCAAAATCTCTGCACCACCGGTGTATACAGATGGGGAAATTTTACAAAATGAAAGCAAGAAAAAAAAATGTTAGGGGCTGCTTTTGCTATCATAAACCAGCATGTGCAAGAGGCTGAGGGTGGTGAGGATGTGAATGCTGATGAGCAACCCACAGTGAGGAGACGAAACAGAGTGTACAGACCCAGGGTAACCTACCAAGGGCTACATGAGCTGGAGATAGTGGCCCGCTATAGGGTGGACAGGGACCTCCTACAGCAAATTGTTGAGCTGTGCCGGCCATGCCTCACACACAGAAATAACAGAGGGGAAACCATCCCAGTGGATACCAAGGTATGTGTAGGCCTAAGAATACTAGCTACAGGTACCTTCCAAAGGCCAACTGGGGATATGATGGGGATTTCACAGGCATCAGCATCCAGGGTACTCCACCAGTTCCTGGATGCCATGTCAGCACATGTCGGTGAGCACGTATATTTCCCCATCACCCGTGAGGCGTTGGCCAGCAATATGCGTCTCTTCCACCAAATAGCAGAATACCCTGAAGTAGTGGGTGAAATAGACTGCACAAACATATGCATTAAAACACCACCTGGTGAGCGGGATAGGGTCTACATCAACCGCAAGGGCTTCCCCTCCATCAACTGCCAGGTCGTGTACAATGCCCAGGGCATAATAATGAATGTGTGTGCTGGCTGCCCTGGAAGCTACCACAATTCCCACATCTAACATCTGGCACAGCTGTACCAGACATTTGCAAATGGGGACATCCCACACGGTCACCTAGTGGGGGATGCTGGAAAGCACTGGAACCATGGCTAATGACACCCATCAGAAATGCACACACACCCGAACAAGAACTCCATAATGAGGCACACGCACAAACACGAATCATACTACAGCGTGTGTTTGGAATGCTCAAGGCATGGTTCCAGTGCCTGGACATATCTAGTGGAGCCTTGCAGTACTCACCAACTACATGTACCCAAATTGTCCTTGTATGTGCCATGCTACACAATATGATCCTGCGGAAACAGCTGCAGCTGGAACAGCATGGGGCAGGGCCACCCAGCCTCCCACCAATACCAAGGCGTGCACAGGCACAGAGTGACTCAGAGGAGGAACAACCTGAGCCTGCCCCAGTAGGCAGAAGGAGGCATGCCCAGTATGCCCTGGCCTTGGCAAAGAGGCAACGCATAGTGCATGCACTGACACAGTAGGGACCCAGGGAATGACACCTCTCACATATACAGTAAAAGGGATGCCAAACACGACACTGCCTGTGCTCAGCCATGTATAGGGAGTGTACTATGTGCATCCAACATAGGCAGCCCTGCAGCACCACCCTCAATACTGGGACATCCACAAGGTAAGTGACTCACACATGCCAGTTGGGGGGGGTTACATACCCAACAACAATTACAGCCAGCAGGATAGGTGTAGACAAACACTATCCTGTACCCTGGCCTCTGAATGAGCCCTATGGGTAACCCCTCCCCCAGACCTACACAGACAGACTACAGCAGGCCAGGCAGTTGGATGTAAGTTGTGAAGGCTAGTAAGTCAGAAACTTATATGTAGGTAGTTAAAGCTAAGATCTGTAGTACACTGGTATGCCTCTAGCCAGCATGATAGGTAATACTACAGACTGAAATGGAGTACTCGACATACCAGTACAGTCCTAGCAAATGTGTAAAAGTGTCAGGTGTGCCCCCCCATCCTACGTACACGTATAATAACAGTCAGGTGTGCCCCCCCACTCCTGTGTAGAAATGTAGAAACAGTCAGGTGTCCCCCCCGCTATGCAGAAATGTAGCAACAGTCAATGTCAAATGACCGATGTATACCCTGCAGACACAGCATGCTACCTGTCTGTGTACAACACAAAGGTCAGCACCGCAGTACAAACTACCTGGATTTGATCCACACATGCAATATAGATGGCCATACTGGGCATGCTCACACACTTAGAGGAATGATGGCAATGTCAGTCAACAACATACTGAAAGGTCATACTGGCCATGCTCACACACTTAAACACATGAAGGCCATGTCTGCAAACACCAGTGGACCAGACATATCTGGCAGTCGCAGTTCTCAGTGCAGACACATGTCAGTATGCACCACTCCTGCCTTGCACACATAGTGGATAGGAATACAGACATATATGTAAGGACAACACACTATAATAAGCCAAAGGTAGATGGACATAGATGTGTGGAAGAGGGTGACCGTGACAAGGAGCCATCCGGGCCTGTCCCACCCAGCACACAGCCAAAGGACCCAAACACATGAGGTGCAGATGTCACTCACTGCAAATACTCGCCACCAGTATCTGTCAGCATGACAGACTATGTGGTGTGCGTGCCAGCTGTGCAACATGACTGTACAAGGAAGTAGTCACCTAGTAGCTGTATACACGTACCTGTGACATATGACCCCGTGTGTGCCCGCATGTGGCATGTCAAACCCTACAAGAATGGGTTGCGGCCCATGCACACACCGCCCTCCCCATAGCAGTATTATGACAAGCCTGCTAAGGTCATCCAATGTGAAATACACCTTTGGGAGAGCTGTAGCTCAATAATCCCCATGGTGCGTCCCATAACTGCATACTGCTGTAATGATAAACTAGTTAGGTAGTAGTTCTAACCTCAGACTTGGCAACTGTGTGTGTGTTTGTGTACGTGTCTCTCTGACTGTATAGAGAAAAATGCTTTTTAGGCCACTCACACTGTGTACAATTCATATACTCAATTTTGACAAGGCTGCTGATGTCACTCACCTAGAAATACACCTCTGGAAAAATCATAGCCCAGTAATCTCTGTAGCGCGTCCTGTAACTGCGTACTGCTGTAGTGTGATAAAGTAGTTAGGTAGGTGTTCTAACCCCAGACTTGGTGAATCTTTGTGTTTCTGTCTGTCTCTGACTGAGCAGTGAACAATGCTTTTTAGGTTACTTACACTCTATAGAATTTATATACTCAACTTTGGCAAGGCTGCTGATGTCACTCAGCTAGAAATACACCTCTGGGAAAGTCATAGCCCAGTAATCTCTGTAGCGCGTCCTGTAACTGTGTACCGCTGTAGTGTGATTTAGAACAGTGGTAGGGTTCCATCTCCAGCCATGGCAGTAATGGATGTTTTGTGTGTGTTTCAATGTCTGTGTATGGAGCAATGCATTATAGGCTACTCACTCGCAGTACATTTCAAATGCCCTACTTTGGCAATCCTGCTGATGTCATTCAGAGTGAAATACACCTTTGGGGAAGGATGTTTCTAGTAATCCCTGTGGTGCATCCTATAACAGCTCCATGCTGTAGTGTGATATAGAACTCAGTCAGGGGTTCTATACCCACACGTCAGTTGTGGATGTTTTGTGTGTGTCTCACTCTCTGTGTAGGGAGCAATGCATTTTAGGCTAGTCACTCACAGTACAGTTGAAATGCCCTGCTTTGGTAATCCTGCTGATGTCATTCAGTGTGAAATACATCTTTGGGGAAGAAGTACTCCAGTAATGTCTGTTGCGCGTACTATAACTGTGTAGTGCTGTAATGTAATAAACTAGTTAGGTAGGGGTTCTACTCCTAGACATGACAGGTGTGTTTGTGTGTGTGTGTGTGTGTGTGTGTGTGTGTGTGTGTGTGTGTGTGTGTGTGTGTCTGTTTGTAACTTGTATCCTGTGTAGAAGTGGGTGTGAGTGTGTGACACCTGTGGGCAATGTGGAGGGGGTTTTGCTTATTTCTTTTATGGTGGCCCTACTATATATCACAATGTCAACCATACAGGGATAATAGATATAAATTAGCTGAGAGGCTGGGGTGTAAAGCCATACCCATACATGCAACATCAATGCCAGCCAATCACAATTACCAACCCCACTATTACCCAGAGCACACACTCAACCCATGTGTCATACGCACACACATGGCTAGGCAACAGCCAATATGTGGGTAGTACACTGCATATTGGCCACTGATAGTAACTATGCAGTGATAGCAGTGGGCTACAGAGGGCATGTCACCCTGCCCATTTGTCCAATATGCACGTACATGCAGAGAGTGCACCTCCACGATGTTCCCCAATGGGCACCTGCACCACCTGTGGTGCCTTCACATGTGACCCACAATGAACATACCATGCCTGACAACATGCCCTGTATGGACAGATGACACTGACATCAGGGAATGCTGTTAGCATGCTACCATGTAGGTGCAGTGTAAACCTGCTGCCCATTACAGTTCCTGCCACAGGTGGGCAAGACTGGCATATCTGATGATAATCTGTGTTCACAACATGGGCCAGACACCACAGGTTACAGTTCCACATGTCACTGTACATGCATGTGGGAGGTTTGCACATCCCAGACACCATCCATGTAATGGACTAAGGAACACATACATGACATGTGATGTACAGCATTGGCCACACACAATAGTCACCCAGGTGACTGGATGGGGGATGCAATACCCACCTGTGTGAGCAAATACAGAAACTACAGGCCTGAGCCACAATGCAGACCATTGTCATGTTGCCTGATGTCAAGGTATAGCCATCGCCTACCCTTGTACAGCCTGCTGGCACAGTTGACCACCACACACCTGTGCAGACATGCACCCATGCATGTCAGAACTGGCACCCTGTGTGTTCGTGTGTGTGTGTTGCATGGTGCATATGTTTACATCTACACTCATTACAACCCCTCAGGGCATACTGAAGCATGCTGTCTAATGTCTGACACCTCCTCATACTCCTTGCCCATACGACCTCTGTATGACCTGTGTGGTGCATGTGATACCTGTAGGTTGATGTGTTGTGGCAATCCCACTAGTGATGAGTTGCACTCCTGGCCCGGCCAAGTGTATCAATGTGTGTGTGTCCCTGTGTGAGTGTTCCTGTGTTCATGCTGGTACCTGTTCATGCAGACAGGCACATGTACGTCACCTATCGTATATCTACCATATCCTTGTTGCAGATGTCACTCACCATCACATATATGTTCTGAGTGCTCCACATCAGGTAACCCATGTGCTGCATCCAGTAACTGCATCGAACTGTGATAGCACTACATAGTTGTCGGGGGTTTGATACCCTGTGCTGGTAGGTGTGTGACACAAACATGCTTCAGTATTCCTCTTCCACCCCGCCCTGACATGTATTTACCTTGGTCTGCCTCCCCCACTCTCCTCTGGTGGATATGGAGACCCACACCTGTCTTGCTTAGGCAGCAGCATGTGTCTTTTAAGTGATGCGCATGATCAGCTGATGGCCTCTGCACGGATTGCAGCCCTCCCCTAGCTGATTGCATGTGGAACAGCTGTGGTAACATTCCAATAGCCATTTGCATGAAAACACACTCCAATACCTAAGAACATCATGGTGGTGTTAGCGCTTTTAGTCACTGTGAGCAGGAACTAGATCTGGTGTATGTTAAACAGCATCCCAGATGGATTGGGGATTTACCTCTAACAACATACACTGTAGAAAGAGGGCAACAAACAGGAGGGGGATGTGCCTGACTTGACTACAGACTGTAAGTGCTGCTATACTGCATTTGGAGTAATGTTGGTTTAACAGTGTTTGGATATGCCTGTCGTACATGTCGCAATTCCTGCCATGTCAGTTCCATGTATATGAGGAATCCCCATCTGCAGGGTCATCTGCAGACTGGCTAGTGTTGTGCCTTTGGTATCATATGTTAGCCACAGTGCATCTATCTGTGGAATGCAAAAGGTAGTTTGAGGATTACAGTCTGTAGATGGTGAAGGCCGTGACAGTTACTGACTTCATATCCCTCATAGAACATATGTTGCAACAAACCCTGTTACAATGGAAAATATATGAGGTTATCACAGCAACATGTCTATACTGGCCCTGTGTATGTGCTGTCACCCACACTTCTGTCAACCTTTGTACATATGGCGTGCATGAAGTTGTGCATATGTGCTGTACACCATAAATAGTGTCATCATATCTGATAACAAGCCAGTGATATATCAGATTGCTACACATGTCATGTACAGTAGGTGTTATATTTCATGACATAAGCTGGACATTCTGTGGATGTTTGTACAGTACTGAGGTCTGTGTAGTAATGGTGAATGTCGGCAGTGTGTGTATTGTTAATATGTACTGTAGCATGTGTACAGACTGTGGTAGATGTCATTGTTCTAGCTCCCCTTCTGTCAGATGTTACATGCTGCCCCACTGTATGGTACCATTTTTCCACACATGTTTGTAGGGCCATACACATGTCCCATACCACAGAAGCCATCAGACCAAACTGTGCAGCAGCCCAGTATATGTAGGGTCATTCTGCAAGTGACACATATGAGGATGGTGTAGAACAGATAGTCCATATACGGTAATATTATGCTAGCTTACCATATGTGGCTGTGGCTGTGTTTACATTGGTCGCAGTTATGCACTGTCACGCAGGTGTATCTTACCATGTGCTGTGACATGGCTGTTGAGCCTGCTATATATGCAGGTACATGTGCATTTCCCCATACGAGATGTAGGCCAGTGTTGAGCAAGTCTGCCTGTAGCCTGCACAGTGCATTGTTACATGCCTAGCAGCTTAGTGTACTTAACCAGTGGGATGCCATGTGCAGATACTTGCCAGATGTACTGCTGTCAAGCCTCCCTTAAAAGTCATGTATGTCAGACAGAGCAGTGGGATGCTGTACAGATGTTTGTCAATATCTAGTGGGTAGTATGTGTCCATGGCACCCCTGTACCAGCAGTCATTATGTGTCATTCCAGACAGGAGTGTGTGAATTCAACACCTATGGTGCCAAATGTACACCAGTCATTATGTGTTATACTCATCTAAATGGATGTCTACATCCATATTGTTAGGCCTGGTACATGTTGTGCACTAAGGGATTATGTGTATACCTCTGGACTGTACAGGATGTGACTGAAGTCCCACATATAGTGGCCAATATATCTGCTGCACTCTACAGGGGTATTACATGCTAGTGGCAGTACTTTACAATGATTTCCTTAGGATGTCTGTCAGTAGCCAATGGCACACATGTTATGAGCAAATGTTACCTTCCACACACAACATGTCTGTGAAGACAATCCCAATGACAGTAGCAACAGTCTAGTAATATACCTGCTATACATACCTGGCATCCCCTTGCACTACGACTTTGGGACTTTAGGGGCTGGGGTAGGGCTACACTCCATGTCCAGGACATATGGCGGAAATTTATGTACATATACTTATCCAGATAGCCATACACACACACATATATATATATATATATATATATATATATAATTACACATGTGTGCTACTTCCAATTACCACTGTCATGGCAACCACCCACTATAAATCCCTACAGCATGTGGGTGTGGTCCCTTTACATTTCCTGTGTGATGGACATCCTTCCTGTGTGTGGGCATCAGTGTTACAGACAGCAGGTAGCAATACCTCTTACAGGAGAACCTGCACACTCAAAGTGGCCACATATTTGTAGAAGGATCAGGAACTACAGACAGACTGTGAGTAGAGTTGTGTTATGCTTTGCATAGTACTGGTGTTACAGGGTGTGTGTGTACATACTAGTGTACCTTGGAATGCAGTCTGTCTGCATAGCTCACTACTGTGGGCCTATCCTCTTGCTGGAGAGAGGTATGCCTATCATGTTATGTCTGTCCACCACACAGGTCCTGTGTCAGATATGACACTGGCAGTGTGTGTGTTGCATGCTATCAGTACATGGCTACATCCATTTCTATTTCTAACCTCAATTCCCTGACTAAGGGTGTGTTGCAGACTACCCTGTAACACCAGCACCTTGCTTAGTGTATGGCAACAGTGTTCCACATATGTGCCTGTGTTCCATCCTCTGTCCTCCATCTACATACCAAGCTTTGCACATATGTCATGCCATTGGAGGTTGTTCTGTAGTGGGCTGTGAGTATATCACACTGCCATTGCTGCCATTAGTCCACTGCTGTTGTATCCCCACCACATACAGTGGGGCTGGGGCCATATATGTGTGGTCGTCACCTACACAACACATGTGTTTCCTTATTCACTGCAGAGGCCAGTGTATGTAACAGTGGTATATGGGCCTGTATTATTGAGTCTAGGTAGGGAGCACTATAATTGACCTAGGCTGTTACAAAATGTGGGGGTATCAGGGGTGAGCTACCACAAGCTTTCTGGATGTACAGTACCGTATACTTCACCTATATTGACATTACATGAATAGGGGTACTGCAAGCCTACTGCCTCCTGCCATACAGGCTGTTCTGTTTGTTATGCCTTGTTATGTACTGGTTACAACCCATTTGATCACAAAACATCTTTACCTCCTACGGAGTTTGTATAGAGTGTAGATAGAGGCTGCTGAACTACACACCTGCAGTACATACTGTTGATTGTGTGGTATCCTGTGGCCCAGTCTGTCTTCACTATTGTACATTTTGAAGGGCTTGGCCTGGACAGCAACCATTGTGAACCTTTCCAGACTACTGTATTAGTGTAACTGTTTTACAGTTGCAGTAATCTGTTTATATGGTTGTCAGTATCTGAACAGCTATATGACATGGCATATAGAACTGTTATAGTACACAATTAATGGATTCCCATTTCTGCAAACCTGTGTGTGGTGGTTTTCCTATGACCTTTCTATGGCCCATACAGTGTCCAGTTGTTCAGGTGTTAACTGTAGGCATAGTGGCTGTTCCATATTGTGTGCACCTTCTACATATGTATCTTACTGTACATATATCTGTGTGTGTATGTGTGTGTATATATATATATATATATATATATATATATATATATATGGATCACCTTCAGTTAACCGAAACGCAACAACGCCGAAACACAAATCACCGACACCAACAGACCGACAACACAAAATACCGACAATACACACAACCATACATGCACTAACCATAACCCAAACCCTAACCCTAAGGTCCGACACAACCGCACACTTACCCTACCCGCACCTAACCCTAACTCACTTAACCCACCCCTAAACCCACAGTCCGTCACTATCGCACACACACCCTACCTGCACCCTAACCCTAACTCACTTAACCCACCCCTAAACCCACAGTCCCTCACTATCGCACACACACCCTACCTGCACCCTAACCCTAACTCACTTAACCCACCCCTAAACCCACAGTCCCTCACTATCGCACACTTACCTGTCCGCTCCCTAACACTAAATCCCTCACTCTATCGCACACTTACCGAGTCCGTCGGGTTCTCACCTTGTCGGTCATCTGCGTTGTCGGTGTTTTCGACCCGTCGGATTCCGTGTCGGTGAAATGCGATTTCGGGCATCTAAAGGTGATCCATATATATATATATATATATATATATATATATATATATATATATATGTATATATATATATGTATATCTGTATCTGCATATCTGTGTCTGTGTATCTGCATCCTGGGGATGTTGATGGCTTCCACATATTACATGTCTTATGGGAGGCAGACTGTACTTGCAGGGTGCATGTGTCTGGCTGTGGGGGGGTGCCTATTCCTAGAAGATGTATAGTGTGTGGGGCCTCTCAACCCCATTAATTGTGCATGTGGACATATGTGTATTTGTTAAGCTGCAATTGCTATCTACAGATGTATGTCCATATATACCTATATAGATATATATATATCTGCTAACAGATATATAACTATGTCCGTATATACCTACATTGATATATATCTGTGTACACATATATAACATGCTGTGTATATGTAGACATACAGGTGTCGACACATATATGTGTCGATGTAGGCATATGCATGTATATATATATATATATATATATATATGTACATATATAGCGATATATATGTATATAGAGTTAGTAAAACAAAATATATATTTATATATATATATATATATATATATATATATATATATATATATATATACACACACACATATATATGGATATGTTGTATCTGTTAAGAATATAATATAGTAACACACACACATCTAGATGTTGGTATACATTCTCTGTACTGTTGCATGCAGGACTGGATGATATGCTTCTGAAACATTGAATTTCTGTGTATCTGACATGGCTTAGTGGTACATCACTTTTTCTAGGGTGTGCAGGGTCCTTGGCTTGAGCCTTGCAAGAGCTGTTTATATTGTTGCTGGGCAAAACACGGCCCGTTGGATACAGAGTGATTAAGGCACTTTAAAGCAGTTGTAAGCAGGTTTGCATGTAGCTAAGCACTGCCTACACAGGTTAAGCAATTTAGAAGCTGAGTGTATGAAAACGTAAACAGAGGTTAGGAGTGCTTACCGTCGTGCAAACCCACTTACAACTGATTTAAAGTGCCTTAATCACTCTGTATCCAACGGGCTGTGTTCTGCCCAGCAACAAAATAAACAGCACCTGCAGGGCTCGAAACCAGGACCCTACACACCATACACAAAGTGATTTACCACTGAGCCATGGCAGATATGCATAATCATGATGTTTTCACATACATGCCATCCAGCCCAGGTATACAACACTACAGGGAATGTATTCCGCCATATAGATGTATTTGTTGTTGTTGTTGTTGTGTCTTTTGGCTGTTCCCGGTTAGGGGTCGCCACAGCGGAACTCCGGTCTGCTAATGATTGGCAGTAGATTTTTAAGTTTCGAGTTGCCGGCCCTGATGCACAACCTTCAACAAAGGTACGCCCATTCACGCATGTCTCCACACAGAAGACGCTCTAGCTGAGAGGACAACGTCTTACTGTGAGGCGACAACGCTACCGCAGCACCACCACCGCAGTTCATATAGATGTATTTGTGTGTGTGTGTGTGTGTGTGTATATATATATATATATATATATATATATATATATATATATATATTAATCTTTAAATGGATATAACATATCTATATATGTAGGTATAGCTATAACAAAAAAAAAATATATATATATATATATATATATATATATATATATATATATATATATATATATATATATATATATAGATATATGCCAATATATACATAGATATGCATACATCTATAGATGTATATATGTATACAGCCATATGTCCACATATATACAGCACTAAAAATGCATATATGTAAGCATATATATGGTTCACCTTTCAAAGGGAGAAATTCATGTCTCCGAAAGCTGGAAGGCCAAAAGTATGCTCTCAACATTGCACAATCTTGCAATAAATGCACTGAATGTGCAATGAGCGAATGTCACTATGCATTCGCTCATTGCAGATTTGGCAATTTGGATGCGGATGGCACTATAGTGGGGATGAGGAATATTTGCCTATCCCCACTGTAGTGTGAACTCAGAGTTAGTATATCACAGTAGGGGGGGTTGTGGGGGGCCCAGCCCCCCACATGGGGGGGGTACAGGGAGGCATGCCCCCCTGCATTACAATATGTATTCCAACTTGCAGTTCGAGAGTCAGTGAAGCTGCCTTTAGATTTGCTGCGTTTTGAACTGTGGTGCAATTAGAAATGACGGATTGGTCCTTTCGGTTTGCAGAAAGGGCCGTTTGAAGAAATGATTGTCTCCCTTTCAAAGGTAAGCACATATATATCTATATGGATATATATGTGCATACATCTGTAGATGAAACTGGGAACGTAACCACAACATATATGTCCATATGCACCATTGATGGGTTTGAGAGACCCAAACAACATACATCTGGCACAGATAGGTATTCCCCTCCCACAGCCAAACACGTCTGTCCTGCAATATGCTACCAACCTTAGCAGATCCCATAACCAGGACCCTACACGACAAGGGCAGTACATGTTAACAGTACTCCATCCCACCTGTAGGATGTCAGGCTGGCATTATTAACATATCATGCAGTACAGTCAAGTGCACCGTCATGCTTGGGGGAATCCCCTGGGCAGGTGCAGTACGTAGCTGGGATCCCTCATACGATCCAATAGGCCTACACCTGACAATGGATTCACCAATGTTGGCAAGCACAACCACAAATCCACCATGTCAGCTGGGAACTACCACCCAGTAGACTGATGACCCTGATCTGCGGGGACATGGAACATATCAACAATGAACGCATGGCCAATGTCACTGGTAATCTTAACACATGGGACCCCGCCAATGTTGGACTTGTCAAAGGCAGAGTATGCAACATGAACCTGGTATACCTCCTTGACCCAATCATGACAGGTATAGATGAGGGTTAGGAGGTGCACAATGCCTATGTAGATCATAGCAGGCTTTTGTACAACATCCCACATGTAGGAATGTGTGTAGTTGTTAAGGGATCTACCTCTGTTCACAGAATATGTTTCCACCAGGACTGCTTGGCAAATGCCAACATTCCACAGGTGCCATCCCGTGGACATACAGTCCTTCACAGGTCATAGATTTATTAATGCCCTCCTCCGCACTGTAGAGGTGTGTAGCACTACTGGGGTTGCTATAACACACTGGGTGTGGCTGTTGTGGACACATCCACCATCATTGCAGTTACTGTTGTATCTAGCCCCCCACACAGCAGTCTGTAATACTGTACAGTGCATGTAATCATGTTGTTTGTTGTTGTTTACACCATTCACAGTAGTTGAGTGCCTCACACCCTCCTAAGGGTAGGGCTATGCCACCGGCATTAGCACACACATGTTACTGAGGTGAGGATCGCAGTAGAGTGGGGAAAGAGACATACACCCTGCTGTTAGCATGTTCAATGTCATCCACATTGCAGACTGCATATATAGCAATGTGTGGTTGTGCCTATCCTGTCTTGGTGGGATTACATGTGCAACAGATGTGTTACCTGCATGGGGACATACCTCCATGTGTACAGTCTTGTACCTGTACTGCATCCAAACCAAAGGCTCTGTGTGTTGTACCCAGCCATGTCATGTGTACCACCCACTACACTTACTGGTCTCCACTGTAGAAGACCTGCTGACACCACTACACCCATCAGCCATGTTGCACATGGACAAACACAACACAATCAGAATAGATAATGGTGACAACAATACAACATTGTTAATTACAGCTATGATGCATCATGGCTGCACAGCTACACCTTCCAAGATATTAGCATTTCACTTTACTGCTGACAACATGCTACACAGCATTCCATTGCTACACTGTTGTACAGTCATCCTGTGCATCAACACCATGTTAGCCTGTCTCTGCATCAATGTTATGGATGTCAGGGAGTGGTACAGGTATCATCATATGCACAGGGTTGGTTTGCCAGAGGCATAGGCTGAGCCATACAGTTGACAACGTGTGTGTGTGTGTGGGGGGGGGGGTGGGCTGAGTACTCTTATGGGCCAATGGTAATGTGTGTGCAGGTATGTGGTTGCCCTAGGTTTGTTGTTTATGTGTGTGTGTCTGCATGCACACAGTTCCACCATGTGGCTGCTCTATATGGGGATTTGTGAAACAGCTGCAGACTGTACCTGGCAGGGTTTGCAGTTCACCATCTCCGGCCATGGACAGGAGGCCTGTGCTGGGCAGGGGTGCTACAGGCAGTATCAGGTACAAAGCCAGATCGAGTACTGTCCCCCGAGGTTGACAGATGTCCACTGGATCCAGGTCCCTCCTGGGACTGACCAGGGCCACATGCACATGGTCTGCTTTGATGGTATGTGGACAGCACCCCCCACAGTGCTGGGGCTGGTACTACCACTTCGGGAGCGGCTGTGACTGGTGTGACGTCCACGGTGACCTCCAGCTGCTGGTGTTGCTGGCATATGTCCACGTGGCCATCGCAACCATCCTGCCCTGTCCTGATGCATGGACATGACAATGTCGATGAGATCCAATGTCTCACCCCACCATCTATCCATGACCTCGGTGTAATTACGGATGGCACCTGCTAGGTCGCGGATGCTGTCAGTTACACAGGTGTGATGAGCCCTCTGCTCCCTTAGACCCTGCCTGGTGTACCATTCCATTCATACCTGTGCCTCCATGACAGCCTGGAACATGCGTGTGGTTGATATAGATGTGGCACATCTGCCAGGGGTGTGATGACCAGCAGTGCTCCGACAAGCACCCCTGAACATCTGCCTATGTGATACCCTGCCAGACATCTGGCTGTGGCTGTTGTGTCCTGACACTTGTGCCATAGATACCACACTGTCCTGGCCAATGCCAACCGTAGACTGTCCCTCATCTAAGGCCAACGGTGATGAGGTATGTAGAGGCAGTGTGACTGTGTGCGTGGATGGGGTGGATACGTGTGGGATGTCAACTGGTGGCCCAGCAGCAGCCCCAGATGACCATGCCTGTGCCTCAACACACCTATCCTCATGGTCACTGTCTGTATCAGTGACATCAGATTCCCTGCGGGAGGGACCCAGCCCCACCTCGCCACCTGTGAGGGGAAAACAGGGAACAGACTGTAAGACCTGTACATCACCGCTAAACAGTACACACACACACACACACACACACACACACACACACACACACACACACACACTCTCTCTCACACACACACAAACACACACATGTGTGTGCAGACATGGCCACACACACACACACACACACACACACATGCAGTCGACATACATGGCAACCCATACACTCCACCAGACAGCACCTACAGACAGCTCCAGCACCTCCATAACACACACAATAACAGGTGATGGTGCAGTACAGTATCACACACAAACCTGTAATTACTCACATATCAGCATGCAGGACATGTGGTGCTCAGCAGCATGCAGTGCAACTGTAGTCAGTCCCCATTACCAACATTAAACATGGCTGTGTTGCATGGCTTCTGTTAGTAGGTGATGGCCCTCCCCCTGGAACACACTGCACCCATATCCACAGCATTGCTGCGCATCTGTTCAGCACCCTGGCATGTACTGTGCACCATACCTCACAGGTGTACACACCATTGCAGGATGTATATCTGTGTGTCAGTTGTGTTTCTGCTGCTGCTCACAGCCTCTGTGTGTTTCTGGATTACATGTGAACACGTGTTTAGTGAATGCTTGATGTGTATTCACATATGTCATCAGTGGTGCATGTATGAGTGATAGACTACCATTAGACCAACCACAAACACAATGTACTGTACCTATGGTGAGTGTAGAGACCATTATTGAGCCCTGGCTGATGTTGCCTGTGGTACACATATGTTCATAGGTGAGTACTGGTCTATTGGTCCTGGGGCCTACATAAGCCTAGCCACAGGGGTTCCCAGCCATGCACCACCCACTAATGTTATTCCCCTGTGCCCCTGTCAGGCTGTGGCACAGACATACTACCCAGGGTGAATTCCCCATTTCCCATCCAGTTGTCAAATGCTTTTGTAAAGAGGGCCAATGAGTAGCATTGCCTGACATGTATGGGTAGTCCATTCCAGAGTGTGGGAATTCCCCAGGACAGGACCCTAACCCTCCAGTATGTTCTGTGTAATGTGTGGATGAGGTTTAGGACCCTGGAGCATGTGTTTGCAGAGGGAGTGGGATGTCCTTATGTGTAGCATGTTCAACTGCTATGTGTATGACATAGCTGTGTATGTTAGGCAGATGTCATCTGTGCCTGGGCAATGTGCACTGGAGTGTAGCCACAGTTATCTGAGATGGTCTGTGTATTGCATGTGTTTGAGGCTAGTAATCCCATCAGTGAGGTGTGTGCTCTGTCAATGAACATGTACAGCATGCATTATGGGTAGGTGTGTTAGATGTGTACATGGCCTACACCTTAGCTATGACATGCACAGTGAATTGCCAAGCATAACCTTAAACCATACTCACCGGCATCCGGCTGCTACCTTGCTGGTATCCCAGCGGTACCTACATTGAGATGAGATAGAGTTGATATCATTGGCCACAGCTGTGGCATTGCTACGGGGTGGCTGCAATATTACATTAAAACAACAGCTGAAGTCCACAGTACTACAGACTATGCATTACTACTTATCAGTACTACACAGCAACAGACTCCATATCTCACATATACATGATCTACCTGTACAGATGCATACACAACAGTAGTCTACTGATATGCCCTGGAACCTTACCTGCATGCTCCATGTCTGGTGTGTGTGTAGCACCCACCTCCATGACTGTATATGTCTGTAGCTCTTGTGGGCGGGCAGGTGCTACCAGGCTCATGAGCAGCTCCTCCACTCTGGTGAGGGGGGGATGGATGTTATGCCCCCCCCCCCGTTGCAAGGTGGTCACCTCGCACGGCAACAGCACAGTGACGTACATGGCGGAGCAGTTCACTACAATGATGGTGGACCTGCTCATACGTACGGCTGTGCATCCCCACCTCATTCACCCTGCAGACCACATTGTTCCACATAGCTGTTCACTCATGCTGGTCCTGGCTTGTCCATGAGAACAGCAGCTGATAGTTCTGGATGATGCTGTTGAGTATAATGTCATCCTCAGCAGCACTGTAGGTGGGATTCCTCGGGTGCGCCATACTCTCTGAAAGACATAGTGATGGAAATATGTCTGAGCAACTCATATGGCACGTTTACCATAATACAATACACAGAAAAAGTGTCCGTATGGAACAACACGTTACAAATCCACAAGAAATCCACACGGATAGTTCACTCCAAGTTCTAAACAGCAAAATAAATCCACCGGAAGGATATAAAATCAAAAGTCTATTTATTGTATCACAAAAGTTAATACAATACACATATTAGTCTCCCGCCACCATATCAGCTCCAACTTACTGTTTCACACAACGCAAGTGGTATGTCTCCGATATATGTACTATTGGGTCATATATTGTATTGTACAACACTTTCTGCTATGTGTTTATAGACATGCTCCCTGTGGGGACACTAGAGTTGCTGGGCTATCACAGAGTATTTCACCTGCATGCCGTTGTCACTGCCACTATGTTTCCATATATGCATGTGGTATGCCTGCTATGTGATTGCTACACATCTGCCATTCTGTGATATTGGGGATATCTAGGCATGCTGTTTGGACATGTTCTGGGATTGTGTGGACTATTACAACCCACATGTTTCATGACAGTTACACACCAGTATATGTAGGGGTTATTTGCCAGCAGGAACACCACTCCCACCTAATGTGCAAATGTTACCAGTCCACATCACATCCGTGACCCACCATGGAACCTCAGTATCTACTGTTCCGGCACTACCTTCATGTGGAACCACCTGAGAGGATGGTGTGTCCCCATGGAGCACACACAGACAGATGTCTGTTACCCAGTTAGGTCCAGGGTCTTGTGCATAGGGAGCTCCACAGAGACATGGGGCATGCAGTACACATACACAAGGTTCGACATGCATGTTTCTCCTGCTCAGCCCACAGCCCAGGCACCTTTATGACCATGTAGATGCTGTTGTGACTGTCCAAGGGTGTGCACCATGTTCCCTTTGTTCGCATATGGGGGCTCAATGGCCTCCACATTCCAGATGGAACTACCCATCCACAGTGTTTAACCACCACATGTGTCATATACCAGCCCTGTATGCTGTCTTGTTTGTCAGCCAACCAGAACTACATACCAATATGTGCCTAATACCCTTCACCAAAATATATATCCCACCTTCTCAAACAATTGTGATGTGTTCCCAACATGGGTTTCACACCACGCTCCATCTTGCAGCCATGTACTGGTGTGTAGATATGTTGTGTATTGATGCGTGATGTTCTCTCACACATGTCATGGCAGGGGACATGTATTGACATAAATATATATATATATATATATATATATATATATATATATATATATATATATATATATATATATATATATAGGTTCATAGGTAGGTACTAGGCTATCTGCCCGAGGGCATTTATAAGCCTAGCCAGAGTGTGTCAGCTTTCGCTGCCCCATTGATTAATTAACTGATCCTCTGTCAAGCAGAGCCAATGAAGTGATCCCAGGGGTGTATTTTCTGTTACCCATCCACTCGTCAAGGTTTCTCTTGAAGAGTGTTAGTGAAGGGCTCTGCCTGATGTAATTTGGAATTTTGTTCCAAAGCATGGGGAGTTTCTGTAACAGGTATCAGTCCCTCCAGCATGTTCTATTTATTGTAATGGCGAGGTTAGCTCACCAGAGCATGTGGGTCACACTGACTTGGATTTCTTTAGGTGGAGCATGTCCATCAATTCTGAGTTGGACATGGCTTTGTAAGTCAGGTAGAGATCACCTCTGACTAAGTGATATGCCACGGAGTACAGCCAGAGTTTTTTCAGTCGGGCTGCATAGGACATATGTTTGAGGCCAGTAATCCTCTTGGTGAGGTACTTTTGTGGTCTTTCCAGCTGTTGGAAGTGTCTTGTGAGGTACATCCCAAATGGGGCATTGTACTCTATGATTGGTCTAATGAGTGATGAGTAGAGGGACACTATAACCTCTTTATTTCTAGATGTGAACCCTTTATTAATTAGATGGGCCACATAGAAGGATTTCCTAACTGCTTTGGCAATATGATTGTCAAAGGAGAGATTACTATCTACCTGGGTCCCCAGATCTCTTATTAACTCTTCTGTATTAAGGGGGCTGCCATCTATGTGGTAATTCGTGGGTGTTTTGTTTTTCCCAAATGTGCTGACTATGCATTTTTTGGCATTTAGCTTGAGGCCATGACTTTGACACCAGGTATCCGTCTCAGTAAGGCCCTTTTGGAGGATGTCCGTGTCAGCCAGAGAGTCAGTTATGGCTCCCAGTTTGCAGTCATTGGCAAACTTGGTTAGCCATAGTCCTCATGTGTTTGCCTGTACTTCTGAGAAGTATATGCTGAACATTAGGGGTCCCAGGACCAAGCCTTGCGGGACACCACTTGTGACTGGTTTAGCGTCGGACCTGGAGCCCGCTATTTTTACCGTGTGAGTTCTGTCTGTAAGCCAGTTGTCAACCCTTCTCATGACATAGGGGTTTATGTTCAGGCTGGTGAGTTTTTCTGTAATACCCGAGTGGGGAATGGTGTTGAAAGCCTTGGTGAGGTCAAGGTAGGCTGTGTGAACCACCATTCCCTCATTTATGGCCTTGGTGACTGTCTCGAAGAAGTCAACCAGGTTTAGTAGGCATAATCTGCCCTTAACAAAGCCGAACTGGATTGGGTCAAGTGTTTGGAGGTTCCCATTGTCTTTGTTAATGAGTTCCATGATGATTGCGCTCCATAGCCTTGCAGACCAGGCTAGTCAGGCTTATGGGACGATAGTTACCAGGGTCAGTTGTGGCCCCTCCTTTGTGAAGAGGAATAACTGTTGCTGTGTGCCATTCTATGGGCATGTAGCCTCTGGAAAGGCTGAGGTTGAACAGCGTGTTTAGGTGGGGGGTTAGTTTGTTCTGTAGTTCGTGCAAGAAGCAGCCTGGGCACCATCTGGTCCCATTGATGCTGTGTTTTTGGCTTTTGAAAGGGCTGTTTTCACCTGTGCGTCTGTGATTTATGGGACACTACACTTTTCTGATATTGCTGTGGGCCCTTTTGGAGGTGAGGGGGGGGAGGTTTGCACTGAATCTATCTGCCAGGATGTTGGCAATATCAGTAGGTTCAGTATATTTTGTGCTATTTTGCACTAGTTCAGTGCATATCTGTGAGTTGCCACTTAGATTCTTAACATAGCTAAAGAAGGCTTTATGGTCTTTTAAGTCCTTGGCTATTTTTCTTTCGAAGTTAGCCTTGGATGATTTCATGAGGGACCTTAGTGTCTTACTGATACTGATCAGGGATGTCGTTCCTTCTTGGAATTTGCTTTTTTTCTGAACTAGTTTCCTCCTTATATTGTATAGCCTGTTTATTGCAGGGGGTCCACCAAACTGGTTTCCTTCTCTTAGAGGAGTGAGTCTTGGTTTTGTGAGGGATGGCACAATCTGTGCATCCTTGTAGGTGCTCATAGAGTGCATTTGTAAAGTTTTCTGCATCATGGGCAGCGTTATCCTTTAGCATGGGGGCTGTGAAATTTACCACCACTGTCTTAAGTAAGGTGAAGTTTGCTTTAGAAAAGTTTTTTACTGTGGTTTCCTTAGTTGGGGGTGGTGGTGGAGTGTGGACATCCAGAGTGATTAGTTTATGGTCTGATCTAACCAGTGACGGGTTGACCTCCGGTGTGGAACACCTGTTGCCCATGTTGGTGATGACCAGGTCTAATATGTTTTCACCTCTGGTAGGGGAGTTTACCAGCTCATCCAGGGTGTTTAAGTTGATGAATTCCAGGAAGCGCTGGATCTGGGAATTTGTACTCGAGTAGTTTTCCCAGTGAATGGTAGGGTAATTGAAATCGCCCAATATCAGGGTGTTCGGTAGGACCTTCATGTTTTCCAGTGTCTCCAGAAAGATGGAGTGGTGGTCCTGGGTCATGGAGGGTGATTTGTAGCAGGCCACAGTTTGCATTGCAGATTTACCCAATGTTAGTTGCACATGGATGATCTCAGAGGTAATCATGCTGCGCCACTAACCTGGAGGTGTAGGTATCCTTAATGAATATGGATACACCCCCTCCTTTTGTGTTTTGGTCTGTGTTCTGTGGCCGAAACGTGTGGTATGAGTTGTAGCCCGGTAGTGCTGGGGTGCTCTCCGGAGCCTTGAACCAGGTTTCAGTTACTGCACAGATGTCGACATTCTCCATACTGAGGAGGGCTTCGAGCATGTGCATTTTGAGATTTAAACCCCTGGTGTTGAGTAGCATAACCCTCAGTTTTCTGTTAATTGTGCTGTTTACGGAGGTGGATTTGACTTTTGAGCCTTGCCTAAAAAAGGCACTATGGGGGCAGCAAGAGCCTTGGCCATTATTCGAAAGCCTAGGGGTGACAGGTGCAAGCCGTCTCTTGTGAAGCAACATGGCTTGTCGAGCCTTTCGTCCCAGGCTGACAGACACTGGATCCTCTTTGAATGACACCAGAAGCTTAGCCAATTGTTGAAATTGATCATTTTTTCTTTATACTGAGGTATCATTCTTGGTGAGGGCAGGATGCTACTCAGGGTCAGGGTCATACCAGCCTGGGCTGCATGATCAGAGAGCTCTTCCATGTCTCTTTTCATGTAGTCCATGGAGGTACATCTCAGGTCATTCACACCAGCATGAACAATGACAGAGTCATATTTGTACTTGTTCTGGAGTGACCTGAGTGCTTGTGTTATGTGGTGGATTCTGGCTTCTGACAGACAGCTAACAGTAACCTTCAGCTTGTCCTGCCTAGTGAGTGGGACATCAGTGTGCCTGACTATAGAGTCACCTATTACTAGTGTGTTAGGTATGTTATTTCGCCTTAAGGGCTGTGATTGTGTGGCACACTGATTTTGTGTTTTATGTGTTGTCTGGTTTGTGACGGGAAGTGCGGGTTGTTTGGGTGTCTGCTTTGGAGGTCTCTGATGCTTTTGCAGGTTTTTATTTAAAGCCTCCAAGTATGATTTTGTGTATTTATGTGTATTTTTTGCCAGTGCTGTTTTAGTAGGTCTGTGTACGGCTGGAGGTGTGGTGCAAGTGTTAACCTTCTCCTTTTGACTGTCTGTTCCAGTCTTGGGTGGAGACAGCTTAGCTTCCAGTTTGGCTGTATAACTGCATCTCTCACATACGTTAGTGTTTTGTGGTAGGAGGAGAGGGTTGCCTGTGTACATGAGGCAGTTGTAACATTGCCTCAGGATACCCAGATTCACCAGCTGGACTGGAGAGTGCACCTGAAGTTGCCATTTGGTCATGCCTGAATAGTAGGGTGAGCTGGTTAGTCGCTTGGTTGGTGAGAGGTGAATAAAGAGCCTTGCCCTGCTGGGCAATCAGTGTCAGGGTATATTAGTGCTTGCTATTAGGTCTGAGCAAGTGCTGGGCTGTAAGATGCTTTTTGAGTGCTTAGGTTGAGAGTTAGACTAGTTTCAAGGGAAAAACTGAAGAGAAGACTTAGTGAAACTGGGAATATTTTAACAGTAGCTAGCCGGCACTGCCCGGTGCGCAAAACCGTGCAAGCACAGTTTTTATAGTAGGGAAATAAAAGAGATAGAAATTAGCCCAAAATGGCCAATAAACTACTAACTTCTGGGCTGGAACCACTCCTCCAGGGACAGATAGGTTGCTCAAAGCTCCCCTCTCTCACAGGAACAGAGAAACTTCCTATGTAGACATATATATATATATATATATATATATATATATATATATATATATCTGTATGTATATATATATATATATATATATACATATGTGCATATATGTGTAGATATCATTGTGTTGTTTATATACCTATATATATGTATATCTGTCCGAGGTCTGTAGGCATACACAGCTGTGAATATGTATCACACATATATGTATCAGTATGTAGGGTGCATATGAACATCTGGTCCACACTCATGTAACTCTCTTTACTTCACAGATGAACTGTTCTGCCTTGTTGCAACACAGACGTGTCACATGTGAACACAGACTAACATTAGGGGGGTATATATGGTGACAGATTTTAGATAAGCATATTATACTGCTGTGGCAGTTGGTCATGCTATGCTACACTTTAACATGACTGTCCTGCAAGTGGTGTGGTCTCACACCCATTTGTCTGTCATGGCAGTATTAATACCCCCACCAGCCATTGGCCACAGTAATTTACAGAACACAGATATCATGGGTCAAATCTTTGCCATTCACTGATGATCTGCACATTTGACAGGTATGTTCCACTGCCCACAGGCACTGACACTATTGTCCAGTGCAGTTGTTGAGCAGAGCATCATCACAGGAAGAAGTATTGATGGCACATATACATCCTTTCACATTATACATCCTATTATTCTATGCCATATACTCCATGCAAGTAAATGCATATCTGTTTCACATACCTGTTATGTTTTTTCCACTGTAACACAACCCCGAGCTTTGTGGCTTTTATTACAGTTTTTTTTCTCTCTCTGTCTCTCCAGTAGAGTGATTGAGCTGGTTTGAATAGATTGCAGCATGCTTTTGTTGGTATTGCACATGATCAGGTGGTGGCCTCTGCACCAGTCAGTGTCCACCAGTTGCTAATTGCATGCAGCCTGCTGTGTAGTACTTCAGATAACCACTGTCATGGCAACTCTGTACTTTAAATTGCTGACTTCTGTAGGCATTGTCCCTTCACCTTTCCAGTATGGATGACATCCTTCCTGTGTGTGGACATCAGTGTTACAGAGAGCAGGTAGCAATACCTCTTACAGCAGAACCTGCAGGCACAGGCCATTTCACATTTGGGTAAAGTTCCAGACCTTCAGACAGCATGAGTAGTGTTGTCATGTGCATTGTATCTTGCTGTTTTTACAGGGTTTCTGTGTACATGATACATTTTCATGGAATGTTGTCTGTCTGCATAGCTCTCAACTGTGGGCCTATCCACATGATACCAGGGGGCTTGGCTGTTAGGTTTTGTCTGTGCACCACACAGGTATTGTCCCAAATATATATGTGGCATTCTGTCTGTTGAGTGCTATCAGTACATGGCTACATCCATTTGTATTCCAATGTCATATTCCTGCATAAGGGTATGCTGCTATGAATCCTGTAACACCAGCAATTTCCAGGGTGTGTAACAGCAATAAAGCAAATATGGCCCTATGTTCCTGCCTCTGTCCTCCAGATATGTGCCAGTCTTTGTTCTGCTGTGATACAGAAATGGGGTTGTTGGGTAATGGCCTATCATTATTTACCGCTAGCATTACTGCTGTTATCCCAGTCATGTCATGGACTCCCACACCAACTGTTGGGCCAAGTCCATATATATGGGGGCAACAGCTGGAGAACACATATGTGCCCTTGTACATTCCAGAGGTAAATGTGTGGTACACAGTGTTCCTTGCCCTTGTACAGCCTTTTATGGGGGGGGGGGGTTCAATGCCTTTAACATAGGCTATGACACATCTTCAGGGATATAACTGTTAAGATGAGGGTCATTCGGTGTGATAGTGAGATGTTAGGTTAAGCAATGTTATGTACAAGATACTGTGACATTAACACAAGTGCTAATTTTCCCCCTAGGGCTTGACAACAGTGTGTAATTGGATTGCTGAACTACATCTGTAATCATTGATTGTTACGTATCCTGAAGGCAAATCCTGTTTCTACAGTTGTACTAATTGAAGGCCTTGGCCTGGACAGCATAGTATGGTATATATACACATTGCTTGCATCTACTGTTTTGTGTGGACCTTGCATTCATCACTTATTACATATTTCAAACCTTATGTGGTATAGGTACTGGCATACATTATTGTATAGTACACAAATAAAGGTTATCTGTGTATGCATACCTGTGTGTCGTGTCATGTCCTTTGAATTGTGGGTGGGTATATGTTTAATGTCAGTATTCTCATTTGTGGGAATGGTTACCACACTACACATTTCACAGGTGCCAGTTGAAGGGCTTGCGGCTGAGGGGTATACTTTGCACCCAGTACTTCCACACTACTTCTACATATGTATGGCTACTGATACCTTTTGTGTGTGTATATGTGTATGTACCTATATATATATCCCATATGGCTATATCTATATATATATATATATATATATGTGTGTGTGTGTGTATATATATATATATATACGTGTGTGTGTGTGTGTGTATATATATATATATATATATATATATATATATATATATATATATACATACATATGAACATATGTATGTATCTATATACAATTGATATTATATGATTATTTGTGAGTCATACATAAATATATATATCCACATATAGCGGTCTGTCTACATTTACAGATATATATCTGTCCATATGTCCATGCATGTTCAGATCATATTTCGGCCTGTTCCTCATTCACTTGGCAATTGTCATGGATGATCGCAGCATTGTAGCCAGTAACTAGTGTCAACACTTTTGTGTTTTAGACTTCATCTCCTTCTTCATATGTGTTCTAATACATATAACTGTGTGACTAGCAACATTTTAAGTGTATTAGAGCATTAGTTGACATATATCCCTATTTGTACCCACAGTGTAGCATACTTTGTCCAGACTTCTTGCATTAACAGGTTGTGTGGTATCATATTATTACATTTCCTGTACTGCTGACTGATTGTGCTGGATGATATGTTTGTGAAAACATCAGGTTATGTATATCTTCTATGGTTTAGTGGTAAATCACTTTGTGTATGGAGTGCAGGGTTCTGAGGTTGAGCCTTGGAGAGGCAGTTTATTTTGTTGCTGGGCAGAACAAGGGACGTTGGCTACAGAGTGATTAAGGGACTTTTAAGCAGTTGTAAGTGGGTTTGCACGTGTTTGCGCGACGGTAAGCACAGCCAACCTCCGCTTATGTTTTCTGACAGGCATTTAGCTTCGAATTTCTCAACCTGTGTAGGCATAGCTTACCCCCACACAAACTCGCGCAAACCCTCTTACCGCTGCTTAAAAGTGCTTACTGCCGCTTACCCCTACGCTAATTTCTTTAAAAGAAAAGAAAAAGGGGTTGATAGGAAAGTGGTGAAAAATGGGGCACAAAGAGGGAAAGACAGTAGGCTAAATAGCTAGGCATGTGTAGGAAGGGTATAGGAAAGGTCCATAGCTGCCCATTTATTCTACAGCAACAGCTGTGCATATACACTAAATTTGCAGGTACATTTGGACCCTCAAACCCCTGGGAGAGGGGTGAGGACAACATATATTCACTGTGATGCAAGTTAGACCAGATACATGTGTCTAGTGGACATGTGTGCAAAATGGACAGCTATGTATGGGGCAAGATTTTTTTGTGGGAACAGACTGCCCTTTTTTTTTTTTCAGGTGAGAGTGGGATGTTGGGGAGGGGTAGTAGGCATATTTGGGGAGGTAGGTTGGATAGGTTAACAGACAAGACACACAAGATGCATACAGGGCCAGTATATGACACGTGGGGGGTAAACACCTTGGACGGGGAGGGGTGTTTGGAAGTTGCAAGCCCATGAGCCTCCAACTAAAAACAGTGGGACTGAGGTCCCCACCAATGGGCAGTCACCACTGCACTTTCAAGGCCCCAAAGGTGGCTGTGGGCTGTGTAGGAGGGGCATGCTCACCCTCTAATAGCACCACTCAGCCCTCAAGCTGGCATAGCCGCTGTCGATACTCCAGATCGAGCTCCCTATGCACTATGGCCCAGACCTGCTGACGGGTGCGCCCGTTCCGGGGGGGTTAGCCCCATCCCTTGCAGCAGTTCCACCCGAAGGTGGCGCAGGGCCCACGGAGGAGGTCCCAGGCTGGGCCCCAGATGTGCTCATGCCCGGTGCCATGGCCAGCTAAGGTGGGACAGGTGGGTCCGCTGGGACCGACCTTCCCATATGAGCTGTGTTGTCACAGGTTTATGACAGGTATGGGTTAGTAACAGTGAACAGCATTCAGGATTAGTTATAACAGCATGCATATGTATTCCCGTTAACCCAACACACCAGATTTAACACAGTTGCAGAGCAAGCAGTACACATGCATATATGGAACAACAGTGGCCATTACAGGAGCATGCAGGTTTTATTGATGGCAACAGGCCACCAATATGGGTGTATTTTAAAATGGCACATGCATAGAAACAAATGTGAATATTTATAAACCATTAGAACATATGTCCCAACAAAAGTTTGGAGTGTACACATACCAGTTGAGGAGTGTCATTGAGTTATTATGCACATATGGTAGGGGTGTGAGAGAGAGTTCAATTAACAACTAATATATCCTTGTAGTTTTCACAACATTCTTAATCACTGCAGTGATCTTTCCCTTACATGTATTATTGCACTACACAATGGCCTTATATTGTACACTGGTATGTTTATAGATTATTATATACGTTACCTGTGTCTTACATACAGGCGTGACAGGCTGCAGGTTTTAATGCAACATATGTTAAGAATTGCTGTCATACACTTTGGGTGAGGTGCTAGAATGACAGGTTTGTTTTCATATACATTCTCTGACTATGTACACATTTGACTATCAGTTATATGTCATTGACAGCTGCCTACATTTCTTGGATCATCACACTGAATTTTCAGGGGAACAGGGTACTAAGCTGGTGATATGGGCCATTTATCTGGACATGCTGGACAGATTGGAACAGCTGTGGGGTATGAATATGCATACAACTTACAATTTGAACATTCTAGCAAATTCTGTACAGTTGTTGGGTGTAATTATGCATACAACTTTCTATATGAACATTGTATCAAAATCTGTACATTTGTGGGGTATGATTATGCATACAACTTAGTTGCACTCCCAGGATTCAAACCCTGCTGTATGTGACAAAAAATTATAGCTAACATCACAGTACACTGTGTTATCAGGGAATTGACGTAAAGCTTTTCACTGTTTTCTATCGAAGTCTCCCTAACTTGTACGATATGACTGACCTCTTGGCACTTCCAACATTGTTATGCAGGACTTCATACCCATTTTATCTGCATACCACAGTGTGGGTGACACTGCTTAAGATACAACAGTACTATTTATAGTATGGAACAGATCACCAACATATGAGAGAAAAGTAAACAGAAGCACTCTAGGGGTTATACCTTTATTCACAGACTATTACACATTTATTTCTACTGGTACAACACTTTTTAAGGCTCTTATATTTATTTGTTATGACAGTACATGCAGACTGATTACTAACTTGCCTTGCGATGCAGCCTAGCATCATGGGCTTTCTGGTTCGCAGCCCACTCATCTGCAGCTGTCAGAGAAATGCAGTGATATTTAGCCATACCTATCCATAGTATACACAAGCTAGGCAATTATTTACTACTTAGTAGAATGAGTACTTACTCAGTACTGGGGCATTGGGCATCTGCTGAGACTTCTGGATCCACTGTTCCAGTACATCCCCCCCTCCGCCACTTCAGGTCAGCATGGTGGTGCCTGACCTGCTCACCAGTCTGGGGGATACCTGTGGCACTGGTGAGGTCACAGGCAAGACTGTCCCAGTCCTCCATTTTATACTGCGAGCCCTGGTACTGGCCCTGCAGTAGTCTCTGGTCATAGTGTTTTACCAGGAGCCAAACCATGATTTTTGACTCCTGGATGCCCCAGCGCTGTGCTCTTAATCGAGTGCCTTCACCCACACCAGCCATTCTGCCTGCAGTAGGAGGCTACAACCAGTTATGAGAAGTATTCCTGCCTGTGGGGTTTAAATATGGCAATTTTCCCGCACTTTCCCGTGATTGCCCAGTTTTGAAAAGGCTAAGCTATGGGCACACCTGCTTACATAACGTTGGCACTGCTTAAAGAGGTATACCACTAAGCAGATTTAATTTGCTCCCCTACAAATTGCTTACACTTACTAAATTGAGCAGTGCTGCGGTTAGCATTGCTTAATAGTTAATTATCACTATATTTTCCACTTGGCAATGATTTATTCTTCATTACAGCTTATATATGTATCTGGTATCCATGATTCATGTTTACATACACTGTATGGGGACCTGGGGACTTCTACACTTTATTACAATCACACCTCAGATCTGTGCTTACTGCAGTACTCCAGTTCACATATTTATGTTATGTAGAAGGTTATACCACTTCACACTATACATAGATTCAGTTCACATGTTTGGTTTGGTTTTCCTGTGGTGAGGATTAGTTTGCTGATACCTCATTCATATATATTGCTATGATGGCTTAGTGGTTAACTACTGTGACTATAGTGTACAGGGTCCTGAGTTTGAGCCTTGCAGAGGCAGTTTATTTTGTTGCTGGGCAGAACATGGGCCATTGGATACAGAGTGATTAATGCACTTTAAAGCAGTTGTAAGCGGGTTTGCACGGGTTTGCGCAGTGCTAAGCAGTACTTACTTCGATTACAATTTCTTACAATCACTTAGCTTCTACTTTGCTTAATCTGTATAGGCAATGCTTACCCCCAAACATGCGCACTTAAACACGCTTACTACTGCTTATTTTTGCTTAAACCTGCTTACTAGTGCCTTATTCATTATGACACTGCCACTTCACATGTGCATTTAATGCAGTACTCTAATTCACATTTAAATGTTATTCTGTAGGTTATACGGCAAAAAGATGTGAAAATATGTTCATATACAGATTTTACATGGAAAATGATACGTGCTGCAGTGGGACATGAACCGGAAACACCTGTTTGTTAGGCGGATGCTCTAACCACTACACTATTGCTGTGCTGCTTCATTTGCATATATATTCCTTGTTATCCTCTTCAGCCTTTTCAACTGCCTTAACCGTAGCTAAGCAATGGGCAAACCCCCGCACCTACAATTAGCTGTACTTGGGGGTTTTAAAAAAAATAACTACGAGGGTTTCTTCATTTTAAGTCTACTGTTGCTTTTGAACACATGGGGACTGTTGGTGGGGATATGCAGACACTTATGAGTGGTCTCGCTCATTTAGTTATACATTCTTCTGTTCTACTTTGCAGGGGCGTGTTTATTCTGAGAGCTCTGCTTTCAGACACACCCCCTGCACTCGTCCACGCTCCTTGTAGCATTAGGAGTTCAGGCAGCGCGCCTTCATTAATATGCATGGTGTGCTGCCATCCTCCTCTTAAACTGTCGCTTCCGTGCAGGACTAGATTAGTCCTGCATGGAAGATTAGTAAATCTGGGGGTGTGTCTTTTTATTCAGACTACTGCCACTCAAAGAATTTCACCCCAATCACTTGTAGATGAGCCAAGAAGGCCAAAAAGTCACATTGTGCTACATTTCTGCTTGTTAGTAGGGGGACCGTTCAAAATATTTACTTCCTTTAATTTTCTTGAAGAGGAGAAAGAGAGAATAGTAACACTTACAGAGGATCTGGGAAATTATTTTGAAACTAAAAAGAACTTGATGTTTACTTGTCATGTGCTATTTACAAGGTCCTATACATGCTTATGTTAGTGAGCTGAAGAATGGAGCCAAAGACTGGAAATTTGGTGAAAATGACAGATTGGATAATTTGTGATATAAACATTATGAAGCAAGGGACAGGTTTCTTTGAAAAACAGACCTGATGTTTAACTAACGATTTGGGTGTGTGTTAAGCAAATTAAGTTATTAGTGACCAATTACCATAATTAAACGAGGAAAAGAATACATGCAAGGAGAAATGTGAGATAAAAAGTAAGTGATGAAAAAGAAACTAGGGTTATGTTGTAAAAATAATGAATATGAAAGATGGCCTTATGGAAACTCAAAAAAAGAGTTTATAAAAGTGTTATGCAATTTTAATTTAAACCTTATACAACAGATATGGATAAAAGCATGAGTGCCAGAGTTGCCCTATACTTAACTATTTATTTAGAATCTGTGCTAAAATAAATTTTATTTAAATATGAAATAAAGGCAAGCATATTTAAGTTAATTTGTGTTGACTTTGAACAAAAGCATACACACAAGTTGTGTGTGTGCACTATGGAAATAAAACAACTTGATATAGTGAAGTCTGAAAATGCATCAAAGATAGTAGTTAGGCAAGAATGAAATTCAGATTGTTAGAAGGAAACACTGAGACTTATTAAAATAAAAAAAACATTCAATTTTAAACTAGATTGAAGTGCAGGGTGAAATATTTTCTCTTCAGATACCTTTAAGGCATTTACTCTATTAATTGGTTTACAGATAGCTGTGTGCACATTATTTACCTATCATGAACACTACGTGGCACCATTAAATCAAATCTAAAAATATCTGAGCTTTAAAAATTATTTTTCAGACTGTAGCACTCAATGAAGTAAATTCTCCTAATACTGAGAGTGATTTGGCATGTAAGAGACCAGGAATATCAAAATTAACTTGCTGTGTAAAAACCATACTCAGAATCGGTTATAGAGTCAGAGGCATGTCTGATAATGTGCAGAGCCAAAGCAATGATATTGTGCATGAGTATCCTAATTTATTTACATGCTAAAAAGTTTTGCAATAGAATACCATATACACATAAAACCCAATAGCATGCCAGTGATTCATGTTTTCAGAAAAGTACCAGTATCTCTTAAAACTAAACACGAACAGGAACCAAAGTTAATGGAAAATTGTGTGTCATTAAAAAGTAATTAAAGCTAACAAATTGAGCAAATATTTAATTCATTGTTGTAATAAAGAACCAGTTTCTACATTTACATTTATCCACAATGTCTGAATAAAGTATATAAGAAAACAGCACCCACTGCTGTTAGTGCTACAATACAAGCTGTGCAAGTATCAAACTGTGTATATTTTATACAATATGCTAAAGTTACAGATTCCACAGACTTTTGTTTGGTATTTTATATTCACCAGAGATGTTCCATTGAGGCTTGCAAAGGTAATTGAAGAATTGGAAAGTGTCATAAATAAAACTGATTTTCTTCTAGTATGGGGTTGGGGACAGTAACAGTATGATCAGAGATTGATACAGCTGCAGAATGTATTAAGATAGTATAATTTCAAGTTAAGCAACAGCAAATGTAAAGTAAGCATGACATTTCTAAAATATGTGGTCAATATTCAGATGTTAGAGAGACTGAAACCTAATCCAAAAAAAATCTAAGTTGTGTAAATGCATAAGCCAGAAGTTGAATAGATATTGCAGAGTACTGTAGAAAAAAGCTGTACCTAAAATATTGGAGATGACTATGCCTTTAAATAAGCTGTCAGAGCAAGATGCAGCATGGTAATGGATCTATGAACAGGAAAACAGCTAGGAAATGCTCAAGAAATTAGTTATATGTGTTCCAGCTTTAAAATACTATGATGCAAGCCTGCAAGTAGAAACCAGTCATAATGGTGTAGGAGCTGTGAACTTACAAAACGATTGACTGTTTAGCTATGGAACAGTGGTATTTAGAGATGCACAAGATATTTATGCATATAACACATAACTGTTAGCAGTATGTACACATGTGAGAAATTCAATTAATTTGTCTGCAGTAAAGAAGTTCTGCTGAAAATGGATCATGTGTTATGCAAATCATGTACAGAAATTCTCTGTGGCACCTTCTAGATTGCAAAGGATGTAACTTAAACTATGTGAAATAAAGACCAGGAAAGGCCACATAAATGGAGAAGAGTATATTTACCAGAGATTCAAGATATGTTGTTAGAAGAGGAAGTAGAGAGTCTATGGTTAATACTCCACTTACCAGTGACAAAACTACATTAAAAAAATAGAAACAATGACACTGACCTGTTAATGCAGTTTACTGAAAGATGATACAATGAAAAGATAGCTTGATAAAAAAGAAGAAATTCTAAAGTTGAGTCTACTACTTAATGTTCAAAAACTGACAAGGCAAAATAGTTTAAAATCAACTGAGATAACATGTGCTTAAGAGAATACACAAATCATTCCCATGTATAGTAAAATACAAAGAAAGAGCAAGAAATGCCATGTAGTGGACATGAAAGTGAACTCATAGATCACGTAGTACAGAGTTGTGCCATTAGTTATGCATTCCAAAACAACAGTCCAGTGGGAAAAAAATGATGTTACAGTAAGTTTCATTTCAAAGAAACCATATATTTTGTATGTTTGGGTTGTTATTTCAAGTTCCCTGAAATAATCAAACTGACAAGCATGAGTACAAGTGTAATAAGCGCATTGAAGTCTAGATTCTTGAGACAGAAGATACCTGACACTGTCATATTTCCCAGTGGTCCAGAACAGATGAGTCAGTAATTCAGAAGAATTGTGCATGAGTGGGAATTCAAGTCAAATAACATCCGATCCACAATATCCATAATCCAATGCAAAAGACGAGAGAACTATCCAAACAGTGAAGAAGTTCATGAGAAAGAGTTGTAGCAAAAGCTATGAGGATTGTCAAAACTATTTTGGAATATAAACATGTTCCACTGTAGAGACTCAATTTTTCGCCAGCTAAATTGTTATGGATAGAAGGTTGAAAAGCAAATTATTTACTTCAGCTACATTACTGTTCTCTGAGAAACAAAACTGAGTAAAGGAAATGCTTGAAAGAAATAAACAGGGACAGAGATACTTCAGTGGTAGAAACTGTACCAGACCAGGAGAGTTGTGAGTTGGACTGGAGACAAACTGAAAATGCAAAAGCAATAGAAATCCCCAGATTATATAACTGATGAGGCAACTGAAGTATATTCCCAAGTTGTGCGTGGGAAGACTGAAAGCTGTAAAGAGGGCATAACAGGCATGTATATGATAAGTATTTTCGAGTGGAATATCCATGTTGTAGAATGATTAGAAATGACAAAGCCAGTACTCTAACAAGAAAATAGAGATGGTGAAAGCTATGATAGCCATGAGTAGCAGACAGTGGCTGATGAATTCATGTCTCCAAATAAAGCTATAGTGCAGCAAGGACAGTCCTAATAGTAAGAACTGATGCCCAGTGGAAGTAGCTCTGTTAAATATTCTGCTGTGATAGACTGTTTAAGAAACAGCTATATAGACTGCTCAAGAACTAAGAATGATTCTAAGGACTAAAACGTTTCACTTATTACAGTGTTTTTGATAGGTATAAAAAGTTATTTTGTTGTAAGAAAACAATGCTATCTCATAGGAGTGTGTGTTTGTGTGTGTGTGTGTGTGTGTGTGTGTGTGTGTGTGTGTTGTGTGTGTGTGTATCTATGTGTATATGTTTGTGTACTAGTATATCTAGATACATGTAGATCTATACACACACTTACCAAATAGTTTTGTGCTTAAGAAAGTGGTTGAAAGCACTTTCTTATGGAGGTATCAAATGAAGTTGGATTTAATGTATATAGGTAAGGTAAGTATGGAGTCAAGTTTAGTGCCAAAATTGTAAGATATACTGAAAGTTTCAGCATTACAGATGAGAGTACTTCTGCGAGTTTAGGGAAGGGGGTAGATTTAGTGTTTTGCATGTGTGCTAATGTGTGAGATGTGTGTGTCTGAGAGTCTTGTGTAGTGGTTGTGTTATGGAAAGAGGTTTTCTAACCAAAGTTTACATTTGGGGTTACATACAGGGTGAGGGTTTGAATGCATTAGTAAGGATGGGCGGGGGGCTATACATTACTGTAGAAAAAAACATATCCATAACAATACTACTACTCAGACAATCTGTGTCTGGATATACTGGTAGGGTTTTGGTTTACTGACTGGAAAAGGAAACTGTTTTCCTTTTTCAATTGATTTTTCATATGTTTTTGACAAGACGAGTTCCAGTCATTAATGTTTAATTACATAGTATTCAAATAGTAGTGTATTTGACTATTTGACATAAATTCACACACACACACCCACAAACACACACACGTGCCGGTGGTTCTTTTTGTATAAAGGTATAGTTGGCTATATATATATATATATATATATATATATATATATATATATATATATATATACACTGTACATACATGTAAATATATTTACATATCTGTATAGACAGAGAGATAAATATATTTCTACTGTTACTGGTCAATCCACACAAACTTCAGTGTGACTTACATCAGCAGACTTATGTTGACACACAACATCATATGCTTTGAGGCGTATTGACCTGATACTAAGGAGTTCCAGGCCTTAGCAAGATGGTACAGGTACAGACAATGCCCATTTAGATTTTATAGGTTTGTGGGCAGACAGAAGTTTTTGGTCATTGGATCATAATGACCAAATGAGAACATAGTTGTGAAGAATGTTATTTAGGGCTGGACAAGCAGATGGATTTTAGATAACTACAAAGGTGGTAAGAAGCTGTGTATATGTTAGTTGATGGGGTAGTTCTAACCAGTTCAGGCTTTTTAGTGCTATACAGTGGTGGGTTCTGAAAGTGGCAGTTTCTACAAATTTAGCAACTTTGTTATAAAGGATTGAAGTGCCATAAAAAGTATGAGGGAGAGATAAACAATGGCAAGTGTAGCTTTAGTTGTTTTGAGGAGAAAGTTTTTGGCTTTATATACCATCCGTAGTTTTTTATGAGTTTTCTTATGCAATTTTGTATATGTAGGTCAAATTTAAGGTTATCATCCACGATCATCCCTAATAATTTGCTTTGAGAAGTGACTTCAAAAGATGTATTATCAAGAGAGAGAACTTTAAATTTTGTTTTATTTTTTTTCTTCATGAAAGGGGGATTTGAAGAAAAAAAATCTCTTTATTCAGCTGTTTTTACTGTATTTGTGTTTCCTCCTCCTACTCTGTTACTTCATCCTGTTTTTCTGCTGCTTGTTCTCTAAAGTGTTCAATTGTATCTTTTCTGCTGCATTTATTGCTGCTTGTTTATAGTCTGTTTAAATCGTGTTATTTTAAGCCTCTTAGTTTTAGTTAAAGCACTAGGGCGTTAGGCCTACACCTTAGCTCTCTCTGGCCTTTCTCCATCAGATTCTGACAAATATGGATGGACAATTTCCTACAGTTTCTCCTGCCAGTCTGGTTGATATGGGCATCCTGAGACAGTGTATCAACTACTTCAAGTACTCGGAGAACCATCTACTACTACCACCTAGGAACACAATTTGTGAGAGATGCAATTACATTAGGAACCTAGAGTCTATGCTCTCTCCCTCACAAGCCAGTACATCTGGCAGTGAGAAGGTTGTCAATACAATCACTACACCTTAAACACCACCCACACCTACACAACACACACCCACATATCCCGAGGTTCTCAACAAAGACATACCCAAACAAGGGATACCTCCAAGGCAAAAACACACACGAAATCCACAACCCTCCACACCACATACCATGCATAGTCCATGCACCTGTGTCTCACAGCCACTAAGGCTTAACCATAAATCCAACATATTAGTCATCTGAGACTCCATTGTGAGACCCACAGATGTGCCTCTCACCAGGCTGGATAAGGAGAAAGTCACGGTTAGTTGCTTGTCAGGTGCCAGAATCCACCATATCACATACACACTCAAGTCTGTCAACAGGTACTATTATGCCTCTATCATAGTCCATGTTGGCATGAATGACTTGAGACGTACCTCCCTGGACTATATGAAGAGAGTCATGATTGAGCTAAATATGTGTCCCAGGCAGGCATGTCCCTAGCCTTAAGCAGTGTTCTACCATCACCCAGAATGATTCCGAAATGCAAACAGAAAATAATTGACTTTAACAATTGACCTAGTTTCTGGTGTCATTCCAGGTGGATCCAGTATCTGACAGCCTGGGAAGATATGATTGACAGACCATGATGTTTTGCCAGAGATGGCCTGCATCTGTCTCACTTGGGCTTCAGGCTTCTGGTAAAGGCTGTTGCCTCCCCCATAGTGCCTTTTTTAGGAAAAGTGATGAGCTCAAAACTACCAACATAAAAATTTCAACAAAATGCAAATTAAAGGTCATACTGCTAAACTCTAGGAGTCTAAACATGAAACTTCACTCATTGCAAGCATTCTTAACCCTGGAAGATGCTGACATTTGAGCAGTCACAGAAACCTGATTCAAAGCTGCAGAGAGCTCCCCAGCCTTACCTGGTTACTCATACTATCATACATTCAGACCCCAAACTGTGGTCAGCAAAGCCAAAGAAGGTGATGCTTCAATATATAATAAAGACATACACACCTCCAGGCTGGTCAAACAGTATGATGCACAGGATTATCACCCCCATTCAAATCATAGCTAGCTACAGGCCCCCAGATTTGACTCAAGATGCCCACTCTGCCTATCTGAACCTTTTTGAATCTATCAGGATTCAACTCTTTACCCTGATCCTGGATGATTTTATCTACCCAAACATAGATTGAAAGAACTACTCATGCCAGAACACAAATGCCCAGAGATTCCTCGATTTTGTCAATGCAAACACCCTGGAACAGCTAGTCAATACCCTAACAAGAGGTGATAATATCTTGGACTTTATTAGCTAACATGAGTAACTACTGCAGCATCCCTACAGTATCATCCTCCTTGGTAAGATCCGACCATAAGGCAGTCACCTTCGAACTCATCATCTCGCCCAACCCCCCTCTAGCTAGGGTCAAACAAATAACTTCTCCAAAGCTGATTACAACCTCCTGAGGGATGGTGTAAACAGCTTCACAACTCCCTCCCCCACTGTAGGAGCTGGCAGCAATGTCCAGATCTATACCAAAGTACTATACGAGCATTTACATAGATGTAGGGAATCAGGAATACCTGACAGGACAAAATCATCCTCTGCAAAGAAGTGTAAACCTGTCTGGTGGACATCTGCAATAATAAACTCTACAACAAAAGGAAAAAACTGCTGTCCAGGACCAAGAAGGAGCAGGTGCCCAGTTGAAAGCAATCTGTCCTTAGCCTGAACAAGCAAATAAGAACACTAGTGAAATCCACCAATGCAAACTTTGATTCCAAATTGGCCACATCTACTAGAGACAATCATAACGCATTCTTCACATATGTCTGCAATCTCAAAGGAAGCACCCAGATCTGCTCAGAACTGGTGATTAAGGACACCACATACACAAATGCCATAGATATAGCCAACCTGCTGGCTGACAGATTCAATGAAAACTTCACCCCTCTGTCCCCCCATCAGTAAATCAGGGCATCCTGAGTACTTGCCGCTTCCCCTTATATCTAGAGAACAGGTCATCACTGCCTTCTCAAAGGCAAAGAAATACAGCCTCCATGGGACCTGATTACATCCCAGGCTGCATCCTGCATGAACTCAGGCAAGAACTTGCAGCAGCATTAGGCTCCCTATCCAACCAAAGCCTGAATACTAGCTTTGTCCCAGCTGAGTGGAGGACAACCACTGTCATCCCTTCGCACAAAGGTGGAGCATCCACTGATCCGGGAAATTATATACCCCCATCAGCCTAACTAGCATGATCTACAAAGCCATGGAACAGATTATAATAGACCTCATTAACAAGGACATTAGCAACCTCCAAACACTCAATCCCACACAGTTTGGCTTCATTAAGGGGAGGTCATGTCTGTTAAATTTGGTCAGCTTCTTTGAGACAGTCACCAAAGCCATGGACGAGGGGAAGACAGTGCACACCGCCTACCTTAACCTGACCAAAGCCTTCCCCACTATTCCCCACTCAGGCATAATTGATAAACTCTCTCAACTAGGCATCAATCCATATGTTACCAGATGGGTTGCAAACCAGCTCACTGATAGAACTCATCTAGTCAAAATACGGGAAGCCACCTCAAACAGTAGACTTGTAATGAGCGGCATACCCCAGAGATCGGCCTTGGGGCCTCTGATATTTGGGATATACTTTTCTGAGGTGCCGGCCAAAACCAGTGGGCTATGGCTGACAAAGTTTGCAGATGACTGCAAGCTGGGCGTGATCATCAATTCCACAAGTGATGTGGATGTCCTCCAAGTGGGTCTCACCCAAACAAATTACTGGTGCCAGAAACGTGGCCTCAAGCTGAATACAAAAAAAAAATGCATCATCATGCCCTTTGGGGAGAGTGATGTCCCCACAAATTATCACATTAATAACAGTGTCCTAAGGACTCAATTGGTCATGAGGAATTTGGGCACCCAGGCTGATAGCAACTTGACTTTTGACCAGGATATTGCTTCTATTGTACCGAAAGCTTTCTACATGGCCCACCTCATAAGTAAGGGTATCTCATCCAGGGACAACGAGGTCATAACATCCACATATTCTTCCATTATAAGGCCCATTATTGAGTACAATGCCCCTTTTGGCATGTACCTCGCAAAGCACATGCAGCAGCTGACGAAACCACAGAGGTTCCTCACCAGAAGAATCCAGGGCCTCAAACATCTACCATAGACAGATAGGCTAAAACCCTGTCCCTCTACTCAGTTTCATACATAGTCCTCAAAGGTGACCTCTGTCTGGCATGCAAAGCAATCTCAGATCCCACCTTGATGGGACTGCTGCATATCTGCAAGTCAAGCTACACTTGAGTAACCTGCATGTGCAACCTCAACCTGGTCTGTGACATCAGTAGGACTTGTTGGAGGGGCAGATTTGGGAGACTCCCTCATCTGTGGAATAGACTCCCTCTCCACATCAAGCAGAGTACCTCATTATCTCTTTTAAAGAGCAACCTGGATAACTGGATGGGAAACAGAAAATACACCCCTGGGATTCCACTTGTGTCCCTGCTGGACAGGGGCTTCGGGTGATTACTTATCTAAACATGGGCTAAACTCTTGGCTAGGCTTATAAGGGCCTCAGGGCCAGTAGCTTAGTAACTTCCTATGATCCTGTGATCCTATTTTTTTTTTTTTAGGATTGAGTGGGTCGAGCATGTGTTGTGAGCTACAAGCCATATTTTAGTGGCTGTTAAAACTTCTTGAGGAATTCTTTTTGAGGTATGCTATACTGCATGCGTGTGTAGCCATCTGCATACTATATTAGAAAGGCCCACTATGTGGATGTGTGGAGGATGTTGGTGAGAACATTAAAGAAGAGAGGATCAAGGATAGAGACTTGTAGTACACTGGTGATGACAAGAAGGTATGGACAGAGGGTGGAGTGTCATTTTACTGACTGATACTTGTTGGATATGTAGTTTTTGAACCATAGAAGGGTGGACTGAGAGAAACATAATGAGAACATTTAAAGTATTAGTTTGCTGTGACAAACTGTGTCAAAGGCTTTAGACAAGTCTAGAAATAAGGAGGAGGCTAGTTTGCCGTTATCTCTACCTTCATTGACAGTATCTATATAGGTTAGAAGTGATGTGTTAGTACTGTGGGAAAGATGGAAGCCATTATGGGTGGGGGATAGGAGCTCTTCCTGCTAGAGATAGTTGAGCAATTGTTTTTGAATACATTTTTCAAGTATTTTGGAGAAGGGAGATAAGATTGCTATAGGTATAAGGTTAGTCATGCCTGTTGAATTTCCTCTATTGTGCAGAGAGATAATATGTGACTTTTTCCAGAGAGAGGGTATGTGAGATTCCTGGAGTGACCTATTTATCAGGATTGAGACAGGATAGGCAATGCTGTCAGTTGCTATTTTAAGGTACTCACTTGGAAGGTCATCAGCTGAAGTAGAACATGGTTTGAGTTTAAGAGCAATTTTACATAGAATGCTGGCACAGGGTTGAGATGAAAGTGGATGTACTAATATGTGACTGCTGCATAGGGTTAGGATTAGATGTTGGGGAATCCTTGGTTAGAGATGCTATACTATCTATAAAATAAGAATAACATTGTATTGTATTTTTGAGTGATGGGTTATTGGGAGAGAGGTTACGGTTGAATTTATGGCCAGGATGCAAGATTTCTTTAATGGCCATCCAGAATTTTTTAGGTCTGTATTTACTATTATTCTGAAAGTTATTATAGTATAGTTTTTGTCTTCATTAATTTGCTTTTTAGTATGATTGCAAAGTGTTCTGATGTTTTCAAGATACTGAGGTGTTTTATATTTTTACCAGTTCTTTTTCTCTATCCAGCATTAGTATTCCACTCTTTTTGGTTAGCCAAATTGCATTGTTTGTTTTTAGTCTCTTCCTTCTAGGAGGTGCAAGGCTATTTAGGATGTTCAGGAAAGTTGCAATGAATTCATTTACAGCATCTAGGAAGTTCCAGTGATTAGATGATATGGTAGTAATGAACATTTCTGCATTAAACTTGAAGAGGTTGCATATTGTTTTATAAACATGCTGTTTAAGTGGATGTGGGAGATGATCACTGAGACAGTCAGACATTGAATCTGTGGTGGTGCATTTCCTAGGATCTGATGCTAGGATCCAGTCTAATACGGAATTTGATGTCTTGCTATAATTTGTGGGGCTATTAATTAGTTGTTTGAAACCAAATAAGTTCATGTTAGATGCAGGGAAGTTAGAATTTAGGTCCAACCAATTGACATTCACATCACCTAGTAGTATTTTTTTCTTGTGGAATTGTTATGGATATCCAGTGTAGGATACCTTCCAGTATAGCTATATTGTTGCCAGGAGGAGTGTAAAGAACAGCAATGCATCCATCCATCCACAACCCCTTTTCCCATGTTTGCACCTGGGTTGGGGTGCCGCTTCAACGGTGATAATTATCTAGAGCCAAGGTTCACACTACCAGGTGGCTAGCCCTGGCACTGCTCTTGTTCTATACCATACACTGACATGCACAGTCACAACTATAGCCAGTTTAGAGTGCCCAGTCCATCTACTGCATGTCTTTGGAACGTGGGAGAAAAATAGAGCACCAAGAGGAAACTCACGTAAACTCATGGAGAGAACAGTAATACATATTTGTTTATAATTGTTTAATATCAGGAAAGTAACAAGCTCTGCTGAATTGAATTTTAGTATTGGTTTGTTGTAAGGGGAAATATGGTAGTTGTTGAAAAATATTAAAGCAATACCACCTCCTTTCTCTCCTTTCTTCTTTATACAATCATTATGGATTATATTAATACTAACACTTTCCATTACTTAACTAAAATACTAACACACTCACTTAACACTAATACTAGTAATTACAAACTCATAAAAGGTCCTTATTATCTTGTTATCAGTATTATAACTGGTAATATGTACCAGAGACTATCATTAGATGAGCTGAGATTAGACCATTGTTTGGACCACATGTGATTAGATAAAGTGATAGATCACTTGACGGTAACCCATAGATACAATATGTGTGTGTGTGTGTGTGTGTGTGTGTGTGTGTGTGTGTGTGTGTGTGTGTGTGTGTGTGTATATATATAAATATATATATATATATATATATATCCCAACCTCTTTTTCCAATTTTTTGCACATGGGGTTGAGGTGTCACTTTAACAGTGACAATCATCTAGAACCAAGATTCACACCACCAGGAGGCTAGCCCTGCTGCAGCTGTTCTTCCATACCACTGAATCACACCTATAGCCAATTTAGAGTGTCCAATCCACCTACTGCATGTCTTTGGAATGTGGGAGGAAACCCATGCAAATACAGGGAAGGCATGCAGACTCCATACAGAAGGCACCCCAGCCAGGAATATATGATGACTTTTAAATTAGTTATATTAGTGTTTTGCTGTGTAAATTGACAGAATTCCCACATGATGAATTTAGTCAATAGGAAAGCTGATCAGCTTTTTAGTGAGATCAGAATAATGCCGGGTTGGAGAATATGACATTTCCTGGTATTATGCTATCTTAGAGTTGGTATATATATAATTTGCTGGGGGTGTGGGAGGAGCAGCCTTTCCATGGTAGCTGGAGAATGGACTTGCCCTGTGCATAAAGTGTTGATTTTATTTTGCATGCTCTGAGGTTAAGTCTAAGTACTACTGAAATTTGTCTCAAAGAACACCCATGAATCCCTTCTTCCATATCTGAAATCTACCATTAATTTCACAATAACTGACTGTGTTCTAGACAAGGCAGGTTGCACTAATACTGGTTAATAAAACCACCAGTCTTTCATAATCCAAAATTGATTTGCATCAACAACTCACTTAATGACAAAGATCCTAAGGGGGTACTAGCAGAAATACAACTTGGAAACCATGCTAAAATACTATTAGCCAGTGTTTATATACCCCCCACCAAGTGCACCGGCGATCCTTAAAGACATGCTGTACAAACTGTCAAATATATCCAAACACCACTTCTAAATCCTCCATTCTTGGCATTCTACTAACCAATTTACTTGAACATATTTGTTTATTCTTGTCATTCTACTTTTTGCCCAATACCTTAAGTGACCACTGACCCTAATACTTTCTACTATGTCTCTAAAATCCAACAAGTTTCTACCAGCTTATATCAAAAATAAATGTTACTGAATTCTCAGAAGATACTTTATTGTCCCTATTTAACATCTTCAGTCAGATGTCAGCCTATAATACCTCAAGACAAACTCTTTCCTTTCCACACAGTGGTACTATGACATCCTTAAATATAGATGCCATGCCCTTACTTATAAGCTGAGCCACATAGAAGGATTTCCTCACCACCATGGACACATGGTGGTCAAAGTTAAGATTGCTATCTATCTGAGTACCCAGATCTCTCACCACTGGGTCCAGTCCTACTGGGGTGCTATCAGTGTTGTAATTTGCAGGGGTATTTGATTTCCCAAAAGGTATTATTATAGGATCATAGGAGGTTAGTAGGCTAATGGCTCTGGGACTCTTATAAGCCTAGCCAAGAGTTTATCCCCAAAAAAGAAACCTCAGTTAGCAACTGTTGCCCCTGTCAGTGAGGGACAAAGGTGGAACCCCTGGGACAAATTTGTGGTTTTCCATCCACTCATCAAGGTTGTGCTTGAAGAGGGTCAGCGAGATACTCTGTTTGACATATATGAGAAGTCTATTCCAGAGATAGGGCAGCCTCTGGGAGACAAATCTGTCTCTCCAGTAGGTTTTGTTGATGTTGCATATTAGATTTAGGCCGGTCAAGTAGGTAATGCGCAAGGAGTTAGACTTATTGATATGGAGCATCTCTAGTAGGGCAGGGTCCAATATTGCCTTGTAAGTGAGACACAGATCACCTCTGAGCAATCTGTATGATACAGAATAGAGTGATAGTGATTTAAGACTGACCGCATAGGACAGGTGCTGGAGGCCATGGATTCTCTTTGCGAGGTATTTCTGGGGCCTTTACAGTTGGTGCAGGTGTTTGGAGAGGTACATACCAAATGGGGCATTATACTCAATTATAGGCCTAATGAGGGAGGAGTACAGAGAGGCAATAACCGCCTTTTTTTTTCGGAAGCAATTCCTTTACTTGTGAGATGAACCAAGGATTGTTGTCAACCTGAGTACCCAGGTCTCTCACGGCAGGTTGTGTGCTTAGGGGGTTGCCGTTATTGTGGTAATCAGTAGGGGCCATGTTTTTGCTGAATGGTATGATAATACATTTTTTTGCGTTTAACTTTAGGCCATAACTTTGGCACCAGTCATTTGTTGCTGTGAGACCCTCATGCAGTATGTTAATATGATTTGTAGAGTCAATGACAGCAACAGTTTACAGTCATCTGCAGATTTGGTCAGCCACAGGCCCTTTGTCTTTGCCTGGACCTCTGAGAAGTAGATGCCAAACAGTAGGAGATCCCAGGACAGATCCCTGGGGAACACCACTAGTGACAGGTCTGCTGTCGGACATGGTGGCACCTATTTTGACCTTGTGGGTCCTAACGGTGAGCCAGTTGGCCACCCTCCTGATGAGATAGGGATTTATGTCAAGTTGTGTTAGCTTTTCAATGATGCCCAAGTGAGGGGACTGTATCAAAGGCCTTGGCCAAGTCAAGGTAAGCTGTGTGTACTGACCTTCCCTCATCCAGGGACTTGGTGACAGTCTCAAAGAAGTCAACCAGGTTCAATAGGCAAGATGTGTCCCAACAAATCCGAATTGGGTGGGGTCAAGTGCTTGGAGATTGCCTATGTCCTTGTTTATGAAATCCTCAGCTTTACAGATCAGACTTGTCAAACTAATGGAAAGACAGTTTCCCAGGTCAGTAGTGGCACCACTTTTGTGTAAGGGGATGACAATGGCAGTTCTCCACTCTGTTGGAATGAAGCCTGTAATTAGGCTGCGGTTGAATATGGTGTTCAATGCGATGCTAGTTCTTGCTGGAGATGGTGGAGAATACAGCCTGGGATACTATCAAGTCCCATGGAAGCTGTGTTCTTTGCCTTGGATAGGGCCTTTAACACTTGAGGTGTGGGACAAGTATCGAGGATGCTGAATGGGCCTTTGGGGGATGGGGCGGGTGAAGCTTGCACTGAACTTATCAGCTATCAGGTTGGCTAAGTCAACAGGATCAGTGTAAGTAGTACTGTTAAGTACTAATTTAAAACAAACGTGGGCTTTGCCATGGGGGTTCCTGACATAACTGAAGAAGGCTTTGTGGTTTCCCTTTGTTTCGGAGACTAGTTTAAATTCATAGTTGGCTTTGGAGGTTTTCTAATTTGCTTTTTGAGGCTGAGGAGGGAGTTTTTCCTGATTTGGAATTTGTTCCTTTTTACCCTTGGACAACAGTTTCTTCCTTTTGTTGTAAAGCCTGTTGATAGAGGATGTCCACCAGACAGGTTTGTGTTTCCTTGAGGAGCAGGTTTTAGTTCTGTTGGGTATGGCTGAGTCCATGCAGTTGTACAGGTGCTTATATACTGCATTGGCTTATGGTTCAGCATCGCTGTCTGCATCCTCTGTGGGGGGCAGTGGTATGAAGCTACTGATACCCTCCCTTAGGAGGTTGTAGTCAGCTTGTGAGAAGTTTTTAGCCTGGTTACGACTGGGGGGGGGGGGTGGTGGGATAAAAACTTCAAATGAGACAGACTGATGATCTGTTCTCGCCAGTGAAGAACATACTATGGGAGTGGTGCAGCGGTCACCCATGTTGGTGAAAATCCAAAATGTTATCTACCCTTGGGGGGATGAGACGAGCTGGTCTAGTGCTTTCGAATTGATGAAGTCAAGGAATCATTGGGCGCATGCATTAGTGCAGGAATAGTTCACCCAGTCTTTGGTAAGGTAGTTGAAGTCACCAAGGATCAAGGTGTTAGGGGGTACCTTGGTGGAGTCAAGTAGGTCCAGGTAGGAAGAGTGGGTGTCCTGAGTCATGGAGGGGGGTCTATAGCTAGCTATAAATTGGATGGGTGTCTTGCCAACTGTCATTTGCATCTGGAGTAATTCCAGTGTGTCATGCTGGCAAACCAGTCTGGAGGTGTACCTGTCCTTAATGAAGGTAGAGACTCCACCACCCTTAGTCTTTCCAGCCTCATTATGGGGTCAGAAAGTGTGGAATGAGGTACAGACTGGTAAGAAAGGGCTGCTGTCAGCAGCCCAGAACCAAGTTTTGTGACCATACAGATATTGGCATCCTCCAGTGTGAGGAGAGCCTCCAATGAGTGCATTTTTAGGTTAAGGCTCCTACCATTAAGCCACATGACCTTCAGTTTACTTTTTGACAGACCCTTTACATGGGAAGATTTTTCTTTGGGACATAGCCAAAAAACGGCACAAGGGGGAAGTAAGAGCCTTGGCCAGGATCCGGAACCCCAGGGGTGAAAGGTGGAGGCCATCTCTGGCAAAGCATTGAGGCCTTTCAACCATGTCATCCCAGGCAAACAGATACTGAATCCCCTTTAAAAGACAACAGAAACTAAGCCAATTGTTGAAGTCAGTTATTTTTGTTGGTATTGTGGTATCATTCTTGGTGAAGGTAGGATGCTGCTTAGGGCTAGTGTCATACCTGCCTGGGGCACATACTCTGAGAGCTCAGTCATATCTGTGTTCATATAGTCCAGGGAGGTACATCTCAAGTCATGCACACCAACATGGACAATGACAGAGTCATACTTGTACCTGTTGTGGAGAGACTTAAGTGCGTGAATGATGTAGCAGATTCTGACACCTGACAGACAACTGACTCTGACCTTCCCCTTGTCGAGCGTGGTGAGGGGGGACATCAGTGTGTCTCACTGTTGAGTCACAAATGACTAGTATGTTTGGTTTATTGTTATGCCTTATGGGCTGCGTTGGTTTATTGTTATGCCTAACGGGCTGCGTTTGTGAGACACTGGTGTGCTGTCTGCTATGTGTGATGTGTTTGGTGTTGTGTGTGGAATGTTTGTGAGTGTGTTTTGGGGGTCTCTGTTGTTTAGGTAAGTTTTTATTGAGAACTCCTGCATAGATGTGTGTGCGTTATGCTTGACTGTGTGATCTGGGTGGTGTGGAGTTTGTGCTGGCAATCTTCTCCTTGCCAGGAATACTAACTGTGGCTCAAGAGAGCATGCATTTCAGGTTAGCAATATAGAGGCATTTCTTGCAAGTAGAATTATGTGCCAGCAGAAGAGGACTGTCTGTGAACATGAGGCAGTTGCTACACTGTCTCTGTATGCCCATGTCAACCAGGTTGGCAGGGGAAACTGGTGGGAATTGTCCAGACATAGTGTTCTGAATACTTGGTGGACTTATGGAGATTGGGTTTTGAATAAGGGTTTGTCCACAAGAGTGTAGACCACAAAAACACTAAATGTAATATAACTGGCCTGAAGCACAAGTGCTAAAACCAAAACTGAGATGCTTAGAATAGCAGATAAATTTAATCAGGCTACTAACAAGCAGTAATAAATGCAGAATAAGAGCACTTGAACACTTAAGAGCACACAGAACAGCAAAAAAGTAATAAAGTAAACAGAACACAGTTGCAGTAAGAGCAGCTAAATAAAGTATATAGTTTTTGTTAAGTGGAGAGGGAGGAAACAGAAGAAGATTAAGAGACTGTGGGTTGGGTCTGGGAGGTGTGTCCAAACACAAATTTACAGCAGGGGTGGGCAATTCCAAAGCCTCCATGTTTAAGACTACAACAACACTAGGGAGAGAGGGTGGGAAACAAACTGCAGAAAGAGAGAGACCACAATATTCAATTAATATTCAGTGAAACAAATAAATAAATGCAGTACAGGTTTGTTAACTATCACTGAAACAATGCAAGTGCAAAAAAACTATACTTAAATCAGCTTGTATGTCCACATGGCTGTAGATCAGTCACAGTCAGCCAAACAGCTCTGCTAGTGAGCAGAAATACACAGAAATCTAATTATACCAGTAGTATAAAACAAAAGATAGAGCCCCGGGCAATCAGATAAATACAAACATCACAGAAGTAAAACAACCCCCACTGAAAATGGTTGGCTTACAATTCTAGTGCTGAACTAGCCCTGATAAACAAACTGCAGAGAGAGATAGAGATAGACCATAATATTCAATTAGTATTCAATGAAACAAATAAATAAATGCAGTACAGTTTTGTTAACCATCACTGAAACAATGCAAGTGCAAAAAAAGTATAGTTAAATCAGCTTGTATGTCCAGATGGTTGTAGATCAATCACATCCAGACAACAGCTCTGCTACTGAGCACAAATACAAAGAAATGTAACTATACCAGTACTATAAGACAAAGGATAGACCCCAGCCTATCATAAAAACAAACTTCACAGAAGTATGCACTTCTTTGCATTTAGTTTGAGGCTATGGCTCTGACACCAATCATGGGTCAGTGTCAGACCTTTGTGTATGATATCAACGTAATTTGGGGAGTTGATGATTGCCCCCAACTTGCAGCCATCAGCAAACTTGGTCAGCCAAAGGCCATCTATATTTGACTTGCCATCTGAGAAATATATCTCAAACTGTAGGGGGCCCACTGGTGACTGGCCTCTTGCTGGATGTGGATTCCCCCACTCCAGCAACATGTGTCCTATCAGTGAGCCATTGGCTATCCATCTGGTAACATTGAGGTTTATGCCCAATTTTGAGAGTTTATCTATAATACCTGAGTAGGGTATTATGTCAAATGCCTTGTTCAGGTCAAGAAAGATGGTATGCACTGTCTTAGCTTCATCTATAGCCTTGGTAACTTTTGCAAAGAAGTCCACCAAACTGAGCAGGCAGGACCTGCCCTTGACAAAGCTGAACTGGGTTGGGGAGCCAGGAGATTTGCTATGTCATTGCTAATCAGGTCCATGATTATCCTTTCCATAACCTTGCATATGATGATAGTCAGATTTATGGGTCGGTAGTTTCTTGGGTCAGTTGATGCCCCCCCCCCCCCTTGTGCAGAGGAATGGCTGTTGCTGTCATCCGCTATACTGGGACAAAGCCTGTCTGGAAACTGTGGTTAAATAGAAATCTGAGTGGGTCTGCTCAGTCATGTTTCAGGATATTTAATAGGCACCCTGGCATTCATTAAGGTCCATTGATGCCATGTTTCTAGCTTTAGAGAGTGCAGTGACAACCTTTTCTTTTGTGATAACCACAAAATACTGGTAGGGGATATTTTTACAGGGAGTGACAGGTGATGAAGGGAGTGAAATTTGAGCTGAATTTGTCAGCCAGCAGGTAAGCTATTTCTTCTGGTTCAATTTAAGTAGTTCCATCTTCAGCCAACTCAGCACATTGTCGAGTGTTTACCCTTAAGATTTTGGACATGACTAAAGAATGCTTTGTGGTTATCCTTTGCTTGGGAGGCTATTTTAGTCTTGTATGTAGCTTTCAAAGACTTGACTAGTTCCCTGATTTTCCTGTTGAGACTAATGAGGGATTTTTTTCTCTGTTGTACTCCCCCACTTACTTCTAGACAGGAGTCTCTTCCTTCTGTTGTATAGTCTATTTATGCAGGGTGTCCAACAGTGTGGCTTGTTTTTCCAGCAAGACCTGGGTTTAGTTCAGTCAGGTACTGACGTTTCTATGCAGTTGCTTTAGTGGTTGTACAGGATATTCGTGTATACTCCTGCACTGGCCGCCGTGTTTTGGGGTCTAGGGGGGCTTTAACATTATCTGTGCTATCACTTAATAGGAGGTAATTTGCCTTGGAAAAATTCTTTAGGGTTTTCGGGTTTGATGGGGATACTACCATTACATTTATTTCAAAGGAGACCAATTTAAGATCAGATCTTACCAATGAGGATATTATGCTGGGGGTACAGTGCTCCTCCATGTTTGTGAGTACTTTGTCAAAGATATTTGATATATCTGTGCCCCTAGTGGGAGCACTGTAGCCTACTGTAGTACAAAACACTTCAATGTTCTGTATTGTGAAAAATGCTTAGACCACTGTACCAAGGACTTTAGGAAGTGTTGCTTTTTTCTTGTTGATTGACAACACTTGATGCTGAAGACGTATTTTATCCAGAAAACCTAATTGCACTTAAGGTAATGCATTTTTCCTACTTAAGTCTATATATCAGGTGAAGAGATAATATTCTGTACCACACAGTTGGGGTTAATAGAATCTTTTCTGCTCCCTTCTCATTTAATTCGGAAACAAGACAGGGATGCTCAGTATCACCATTTCTTTAGCTTAAACTTAGAACTTCTGGTGAGAAAGGTTAAAATGAATAATCAGTTCAAACATTTGCAAGTGGGAGATGTCCTTACAAAACATTTAGCTTATGAAGATAACTTTTTGCTTACTCAATGCTGTCTGATAGAATCTTTCACAGCAGCTTTAGAGATTACTGATATATTCAGTGGTTGTAATGACTACAAATGTATATTTCTCTTCTGTACACAACTAACTATATACAATATGTCTCATTTTGGTATCTGTTGGAATGCTCAGGGTTTGAATATTTAGGCATTTATCTAAGATATAGAATTAGCATCGTGAATGAAACATACATTTGATATCCAAGGAAATAAAGTTCTTGTGAATCTTAATAGGTAGTCAGTCTTACTCTCTCACTGTTGGGGGAGTATTAGATAACTTAATAATTTTGGAGAGTAGCTGCATCCTTTCCTATTATAAAAAGTTAATCTGAAGCACTATATCTAACTGGAAGCTCAATCTAGGTTTAGACTTATTTTTGTAATCAATGCTTTGCGTCCAAGACAGAGGAGCAGATCATTTTAAGTTGTTCAAATTTTATGCTTAGCTTTGTCCTTAATAATATTCAAACTGTCTCTTTTTACAGGAAGATACTGATAATGGAAAATTAAAACTGATTTGTTGGGTTGAAAACACATTTAGAGCTAGATAAGGGCAGGTCTGTTTCACATTTTCCATCTGTAGCAACCAATAATAACCAACATGACAAAAGGAAAAATGAATAAATGTGCTATCTAATTGGCTAGGAGAAAGATAATGTGATATATATGAAGCATGAAATATGAAATAAGGGCTACACTAAAAGTATCATAGTATTGTAAATGTTATATATCACCAACATATATAGACAGTGCATACATTTAATTAGTGGTCTTTATCAGGCTAAAATTATGCAAAGAATATTCTGGCAAAGTGGCAGTCATTCTTCAGGGCAAACTCCTGTACCTCACTCAAAACCAATGCATATTAAAATATGGTAAAATGCAGGTTTTATTTCTGAGTTCATTAATAGACTAATTGGTGATGTGTCAGTAGCAGTTATCCAAAGTGTGTTCTCTTTGGAGCAGAGCTTGACTATATACCTTGTTTACACACTGAAGTGCAACAGATGTGAAACACGACTCACTTTGCAGCAGTGCCAGTATTAGGAATGAATGACTGCTGTACAACAGACTGATGTCTGTTAAGAGCCTGGAATGCCAAGAACTGTAAAACAATAGACATGGCCTTATCAATTGTTTAGAACTAGTTTTATTAAACGCATGAAAATAATTAACAATTCCCAAAAATCATGAATGGAAGAATGATTTATTTATCAGAGAGTAAGGTCAAATGGCTAACTTCTCCAAGAGTTCAAGTTCAGATTTATTTTAGTGCTTATTAACTAAGCACTTTACAAAACCAAAAACTTTAAACAGTGTAACATTGATGAACCAAAAACAAAGAAGGATGAACCAAACCACAGCAGCGGCAGCAGATAAAAAAGAATTCAATTTAATGGTAAGCACTTTCGCAGCATATCAAGCTGCTTCATCAGACACACAAGAAATGCAATGCCTTACTTTTAACCTAAAAACAACCAATAAAATCATTAATTCAATTACACAGGGTAATAAATGCAATCCTTGTTTAAAGACATATACAAAAGCATATCTATAATCAGTTTAAAAATGGTCATCTATGCAGTGAACATTTAGAAACTTAAACATATTGCACATGATGTGAACAATTTAAAAAGTAATAAAAACAGTAGTCATCTGGGTAGTCCTCTAGCCTGTAAAACTGGCTTTAAAGAAACTTTATCATTAATACCTCTGCCCATGCTAGCTCTTATCTTTATAAGCCATTCCAACTCTGCTGTCTCTGTTTTATTTCTGATGTCTCCCCCTCTTTTGTTCTTGGGGATTATTTCCATCGCCATGAACTTGAATATGTGTGTATGATCATGTGTAGCTACAAGTTTGGCTAAAGCATTGGATTCAGCACCCCTGGATATATCGTATAGATGTTCTCTCATGCGTTCTTTCAATGTACGATTTATTAGCATCTACTACAGTAAGCCAGATAGACAAGGTCAGTTGTATTGCAGTCCACTGTTAACTTAAATTCCCATACTTTACCAGTGTTTGGATGAGTAAACTTACTACTAGTGTCTACATAGCCACAGTAATTAAATTTTTTACACAGAAAAGTACCCCTCCTGCCACTATCAGTCCTACTTATAAAAGCATCCCTCGGCCCACATAGAAGCCTTTTTAAAGATTTCTTATTTTTGTATGTATAGCTAGGTCTGTCTCCTACTATGTCCCTCATTTTGTCATCTGTACATAATATATCCCAGTATTTCACATGTCCTGCAGTAACCTTATATTACTGGAATAAGTGATAGGTATACGCATAAATCTCCTACCTTTATTTCCATCCCTATTATTGACAGTAGTATCTGAGAAGTAGACTCTACCCCTTTCCCCTCTATATTCGAGTATTTGGGAAAGTATACATGTAACTTCCCTCAAATTGTAATCTCTATCCATGAACTTATCTTTAAGATTCTCAAGTTCATCCTTAAACTTCTGATCATCTGTCACTAATCTTGAGGTTCTTAGGCCTTGGCCTTTGATAACATTCTTAAAAATGTGGCCTGGATGCATACTTTGCCTGTGGAGGTATAAGCTCCTAAAAAATTCTTTCCTGTGGATCTGTGTGTTGAATCCCCTTACACTATCCCTTGTTATCCCCTTAGACTATCCCTTGTTATTCTTGCATCTAAAAAATCAATGATGTTGTAAGAACTACTGATAGTGAATTTAAATCATTCAGTGCTGTTATTTATGGCCTCATGAAACTGCTTCAAGGTATGCTCATTACCTTCCCACAGCAAAAACAAGTCATCAACAAATCGCCAATAAAAAATTAAGTGTCCTGTCCTCTCATACATATGCAGGTGGTTCCTTTCCCATCCAGCCATGACAATGTTGGCGTAGCTATTGGCACAAGAAGTGCCCATAACTATACCATCTATCTGCCTGTACAAATTGTGTTCAAACAAAAATACAAAAATGTACTGTCACTTCTAAAAAATAAAAAAAAGACTGCCTCATGACTTAAACTGAGTCAACAGTATTCAACTGGAGCACTTTAAAACACAATGACATCTGTTAGGTCAAGAAAATCCCAACATCGATAGTAAACCATTCCAAAATGCGTCAGCAAGCAGTACCTTCCTGAAACTGCCAGTCACACCAACTGTTCCAGTCATCTCAACTTGTAAAATCACTCACCGCAGCATGACAGAAACAAATCCAAAACTCAAGAAGCACAGGTCTCCAAAAGATGAAGAAACCCTCTTTCCTCATCTCCATAAACACCATAGTGTACAAGTATTTAAGTGAAATAGTGGATGTACTAGCAGTTCTGAAGAAGTCTTTACCTAGACAAATCCCTAAACTGCTATCACTTGCTATTTTGGTACTTGTTGATTTTAATAAATCGTTTGGTGATATTTCTTGGCTGTTGGTACTGGTCTTTTTGGGCACCTGGATCTCCACTCAAGTTTTTCATTTGTTTTGTTTGGTTCTTGGTTTGTCAGTGCATGTCACCCCAACGCCATGAACAACAGCAGGAACTGAAACTGGCAAGCCACAGAAAATCATATATGAAATCAGGAATATGCAGGAACCCAAACCGATAACCACTGACCAGAACAACTATCATTTAACAACAGTTGACAAACTCAGGGAGAATATCTTCACACATGCTAAAAAGAAACCAAGCAACTGCTGTTGGTCCTATTATGGCACTTATTTAGTGTAATCCCTGGTGGCTAGTGAATAACTCTACCCCTGATCCCATACTACTGTCAGTGCTGTTAAGGCTCTTAGATTTAGTGTAATCCCTTGTGTTTAGTGAATCCCCCTGCCCCCCTCATTCCCTGTACTGCTGTCAGTACCAATAAACCACTTACATTTAGTATAACCACGGGTATCTAGTGACTCCTCCCACCCCAGATTCCCATACTTGCATTTAATGTAATTCTGGCATCTAGTGAATCCCACTAGCTCCCGTCCCCATACTGCTATATGTGCAGTTAAGCTACTTGAATTTAGTGAAATCGCTGGTATCTAGTGAATCCCCCACATCCCTGTAGTGCTGTTGGTGCCATTAAGGCACTTATGCATTGTATCTCTGGAGGCTAGTGGTTCTGCCCACCCCTTAATTTCCATACTCTGGTTCTAGGAGGTAGTTCAGCATGTCCTTTGAGCCATATTCAGTATTGTGATGTGGTGGGGATGGTTGTGCTGATCTAAACAGCTGAGTGATTTCTTGAATTGTGCAGCATGTAGATGCCTTCCTGGTGGTGGTTCTGCTGGAGAGAGAAAGAGAGAAAAAGAGGGGGAAGCATATGGCTAATTAGCATATGCCTGTTCCCTGTACTATCTTATTTACATTCAGTATGTCTGCAGGCCAGCCCTAAGTGGTGCTGCACAGCTTCATGCTAGGGCACCATCATCACTGCATTAGGGGAATTGCTGAATCACAGAAAGGTACCAAGATGTATATACAGAGGTGTACACATCATGGTACCTTCATGAATCCCAGCCCTAGTGAGAGAGATTGTTAGAACCCAAAATCCAATTGGCAAACACTTGAAACGATACGAGACTGTTGAAATCAGTCATGGAACACTCCAAGGTCCTACATAGTCAAGACAAAAAAAAAAGTCTTACTTTGAGATGTAACAGAAGACACTTGTAGTGAGCAGAATGTTCTCATCTCAAAAAAATAATGTGCCTGAAAACTGCCAGTAAGGGGAACATGTTAATTTGTTAACCAGGTAGGCCCACAGTCCCTTTTCAGGGGTGTCCCGGGTGCAATTTCTGGTTAAGTGGCTTGCTCAGGGTCACACAGCTAGCAAATGAGGACTGAGGGATTCAAACCCTGTACCACTGGAATGACAGCTCGCAGCTTTAACCCTCTGTGTCAGCATGAACCACATATCTCATTTGCGAAACTAAAATACTGTTCCTGAGGTGTATACCTACTTTAATTGTGACAACAAATCTTATCTAAATGAATGGACACTGATGTTGCACCTGATGCTGAACCAACTGAAAAAATTATATTGATCTTATTGCTTGCTGCTGCTTGCTGGAGCTTACTTGCTGTGGGATGGATTTGAAGTGTTCTTAAGACACTCAGTCTTGCTGGCTGGATTCTGCTAAAATTCAAAGTCTGGTTATATTTGCATTCACAGTCTGTTGCATACAGAAACTTGCAGAATATACACTGATGAGAGAATATACTTTGCAGCATCAACTTTAGAGAGCAGTAACACATAACTTTTTATAATAAACCAAACGGAACCACCTTGCAGCTTAAAAGTACTGTTCCAACTTTACTTCTCATATAGTACAGATGATGTGAGAGATATAACATTTACCTTAGGACAAAATGAGTCCCTACCATACCTCTAACATAACTGGATTTATACAGCTCTTTATATACAGTTTTAGTCCTGTAGAAACAATACTAAGCTTCCTTGTTTAACAATGTCTTGTAAGAGACCATCTTTTCTGACAGTGTAAATATCCTGTAACAGTGTCCTGATGTCCATGTAGAAAAACATATTTTTGAGGAAACACATTGTTCTGTATTCTATTTGGATCTGTGTATAGGAACATATGTTCTTGTACCAATGCTGATAAGCATATCCTGTTTTCCATGCAGAAAAACATATTTTTGAAGAAAACACATTGTCAGAGATCAGCTTTTCTGAAAGTGTGAACATCCTGTATTTTATTTGGATCTTTGTATAAAAACATCTGTTCTTGTGCCATATCCTGTTTTTCATGCAGAAAAACATATTTTTGAAGAAACACATTGTCACAGTGTCATAAACATATCCTGTTGTTTTAGGAAACATATTGTGTCCATCCTGTTATTTTAGGAAACATATTGTGTCCGTTTTTTATATGCAGAAAAGCATGTCAGTGTTCTTTAAAAGCAGATTTTGCATTTTTGCTCTTGCATACATCCTGTTTTTAAGTCTGTAAGGGAAAAATTTCCATTTAGCAGATTCCTTTTCCAAGCCATGGTCATTTAGTATGACTGCTGATCACATATTACTAAACTCTGTTTCTGCATTTAAGCAAGCCTTTTCTTTCAGCATATTTACAACATAATTAATTTCAGACTAATATTAATAAAATCTAACAATTCCCTCTGTTTTTAAACATACTCAAAACATTTTATATAGAAAACACATTAAGAAACAAACCTTTAGTTTGATACAACAAATCAAAATGCAATTTTACATAGTTAATACAATGATATTAAGTATTACTACAAAACTGAATGTATTTAAAACTTTTTCTTTTGCAGACCATTCTGTGAAAATATATTATCAATTATGAGCTGTGTCTGCTTTAATGTTATTTTTTTTTAACTTGATCAATTTATTATTTTGCAATCACAGAATTCAATTTATGACTTAGAACTGTTCCATTAACTCTTTGCAACTGTTGAATTAACTATTAGAGACAGTAACCATGTGCTACTGCAAGCATTTATACACTTCTGAAAATATACAGTTTTAATGTCATTTTAACCATAACATTGTGATCATGTCTTCGAACTGCTCATTAACATCTTGGTAAAATACTGAACTGGGCTTAAATAATAAATATTTGAAAGCAATTATTTTACTGGGGTAAAACCAGTGATATTACAACTTGACAAATTACTTTTGAACTTATTATGATGTATCCTGTACAGTATGTATTTACATAGACTGTTTGCTGTTCATGCATTTCAATCTAGTAGGTACCCTGGACCCATTTTTTCTTTAAATATGTTTTTTTTTCACACATATTCATTACTAGACATTAATTTCATTTGTACTGAATTCTTCTGCATTTGTACATACAAAGACTATCATTTGTACTGAAATTTTCTACATTTGTACATACAAAGACTGTAAAGTACATTTAGTCTAATCTTACAAATTTAATAACATTAATATTGAGCAAAATCTTGGAAAATGTTTATGTCTCTTTAGAAATATCTAGTGGAACTGGCACTATGTCCTGTTATTTTAAACTACATACTCAGCAATTAAAAATATTAATGCATTTTTATATCAACATTGTTTTGTCAAAAACATATAAAAATAGTGACCAATCTTGATTAATTTCTTACATATCTTTACTTTCTCTTGTATAGCTGTAATAAATTTTAAGACATCTCTTGTTTTTTAAACCATCTCTTGTGTAGCTTTACAGTTTAACAGGTTGTAAATACAATTTCATACTAAACAATACAATAATAACCATTATGATAGCTATTAACAACTTGTAAAATATCTTATTCTGTCAGGTTTAATCCAGTTTACCAGTATTTTTAATACACTAATACCTGTTTTTTCCTCTGCCTAAAAGAGTATTGTCAAGAAGGAATGAGCTATTTTTTCCTGTAGCTTTATTTTAGACCCTTATTATTTATTTTTATGTAGCTTTATTTCAGACCCTTGTTGTTTATTTTTTCTGTAGCTTTATTTCAGACCCTTGTTGTTTATTTTTTTCTGTAGCTTTATTTCAGACCCTTGTTGTTTATTTTTTCTGTAGCTTTATTTCAGACCCTTGTTGTTTATTTTTCCTGTAGCTTTATTTCAGACCCTTGTGCAGTACTGCTTATACAGTCAGTGTAAAACTGAGAAAGTGCTCCTCCCCCTTATACAGTCAGTGTAAAACTGAGAAAGTACCCCTCCCCCTGTAGTACTTCAGCACTGTTTACCTGCCCTATGCTGTGAGAATAGAATGTATGTCAGCCCAACACGTTGGCCATACATTTATTTTATTAGGTTACTAAATAAAGCTTTCACTGTATATTACCTCTAGTAGGTATTTACACCCTCCTGCACAATTAATTTGAACTGTATATATACTATAGCCCATTTGCTGGCTGTACTTGATGCTACAAGTGACATCTATGCACAATTGTGACATTTTATTACAATTACCAAATAGTGTTGCTTGTAAACATTAAGCTACTTGTCTGGCAATCAGTATCTTATCTTTCCAGCATTTCCTGTAACTATTCATTCAGTCTAGGAAGGTCTGAGCTCACATTTTATATTCTATAAACTATAGTTAATTTTTTTGGCATTTTTCCTTTAATGTGATTGTGATTTGCATAACTATGCATTTATACTACATTACAATTAGCTTACATGGATTTCAGTATTTTTTTTATTTATTTAACTATTTAACTTTACAAAAACTGTTTGACTAATACCATCTGTGATTTTATTTATTTTTAAAATTCAGAACTTTAACTGTTTGGTGTTACTATATAATTATAAACAAATTGTAAAAAACAAAATAGATATTAGTTTAACCAACACATTTATATTTATTTATATTTGCTGTTGTCTGCCTGTTATTCTTGTGTATTGTAACAGATGTACTCTAGATGAAAAGAACACACATGCATGTCTGTCTTGTATCTTTATACAAGCATGTCATGTCTTGTGACTTTAAATCTTTATTCTTATTAACTATTTTTATTTAATTTTATATACTAGAACAGTTTTGTTTACCTTTTGACTATGCTAATGAATGGCATTCATATGCTTTACTTTACTGTAGTACTGATAGATGTCTTGCTTTAACTGAATGAAAGTAAAACATTTAAGAATGTTTTGTCCAGACATCAGATCCTACCATCCTACCATGTATGTTTAACCATTTTCAAAACATAAACATATTATAAAATATATTTCTTTTGCACAGATTAGCTGTGTATGCAGGAAGTTCCCAGTCTCTGTCAGTTCAGCTAATTTATTTCCTTTATCCTGCAACTGCTGTTGAAGAATTTCCTTATAGTCTGCTTGGTCTTTCTGACATTCTTTAGTAAGCTGTTCTGCTGAATTTGAAACTCCTATGCCCTTTTGAAAAGATGTATGTATAACTTGTCTAAACTTCCTGAACTCATTGTGTCTGTCTTTTAGAAGTTTACTACATTCCTTTGTAACAAAATGTACTAGGGGTTCTATCAGTAATTGATTTGACTCACATGTGGTGACAGGACATAACTGTTCAACATCAGAATGTAATTCTTTATCATGAACAGATCTGTCTTTACAGTCTATTTTTTTAGCAATATGATGCAATACTTTTTTGTGGCATAATACACAAAATGCAGTTTTTGTTGAAACACACAATAAACATTTGTCATATTTCACATGATTTTCTTTGAGATACCAGTCAAATATTGTAATACATTTGCATAATGCCTTACTATCAACCTGCCCTAATAAGGTTTTACATTTACTAATGTGCTGTGTATACCAACATTGCAATTTTTTACATTTGCTTGAGTTATGCATGAAAATATTCATACTGTCTAATATCCAAACTATCGAATAGCAACCATACTAAAAAATGTGACGTAGAAAAAAGTCTTACCAGTGAGCAAGAAAACAGATGATCAGGCTGCTGTTGCTGATGGCTAGAAATTTTTCAGAGTCACTTGAGAAGCTGGTGAAGCACAACAGGCAGCGGACTACTGTGCTAGTGGACATTCACCTTTTCTTGAAGAATTTATGGCACTGCGAATTTCTTGAACTAGTCTCACTCCGGATCGTAGACGTCTAAAAAACTTTACTACTGCAAGCTGCATAAACTGGAATACTTCTGTTTAGGATTTACACATACGTACAAATGTTAGTTACTGCAATTTGACTGAAGTGACCCTCTGCAGGGCTTACCATCACTCCTCCTGTGTTTGAATGCAGATTGTAGGTTCAAATGCAGGCTAGCTTGCCATTGAAAAAATTACATGGAGCTTGTCACTCAGCTGCCTCGCCATTGAAAAAATTACATAGAGCTCTCTCTGCTTACTGCTGCTTGCTGGAGCTTACTTGCTGTGGGATGGATTTGAAGTGTTCTTAAGACACTCAGTCTTGCTGGCTGGATTCTTCTAAAATTCAAAGTCTGGTTATATTTGCATTCACAGTCTGTTGCATACAGAAACTTGCAGAATATACACTGATGAGAGAATATACTTTGCAGCATCAACTTTAGAGAGCAGTAACAAATAACTTTTTATAATAAACCAAACGGAACCACGTTGCAGCTTAAAAGTACTGTTCCAACTTTACTTCTCATATAGTACAGATGATGTGAGAGATATAACATTTACCTTAGGACAAAATGAGTCCCTACCATACCTCTAACATAACTGGATTTATACAGCTCTTTATATACAGTTTTAGTCCTGTAGAAACAATACTAAGCTTCCTTGTTTAACAATGTCTTGTAAGAGACCATCTTTTCTGACAGTGTGAATATCCTGTAACAGTGTCCTGATGTCCATGTAGAAAAACATATTTTTGAGGAAACACATTGTTCTGTATTCTATTTGGATCTGTGTATAGGAACATATGTTCTTGTACCAATGCTGATAAGCATATCCTGTTTTCCATGCAGAAAAACATATTTTTGAAGAAAACACATTGTCAGAGACCAGCTTTTCTGACAGTGTGAACATCCTGTATTTTATTTGGATCTTTGTATAAAAACATCTGTTCTTGTGCCATATCCTGTTTTTCATGCAGAAAAACATATTTTTGAAGAAACACATTGTCACAGTGTCATAAACATATCCTGTTGTTTTAGGAAACATATTGTGTCCATCCTGTTATTTTAGTAAACATATTGTGTCCATTTTTTATATGCAGAAAAGCATGTCAGTTTTCTTTAAAAGCAGATTTTGCATTTTTGCTCTTGCATACATCCTGTTTTTAAGTCTGTAAGGGAAAAATGTCCATTCAGCAGATTCCTTTTCCAAGCCATGGTCATTTGGTATGACTGCTGATCACATATTACTAAACTCTGTTTCTGCATTTAAGCAAGCCTTTTCTTTCAGCATATTTACAACATAATTAATTTCAGACTAATATTAATAAAATCTAACACCAACCATTAGATTTGACTGTTGAACTTACTATGACATCATCATCTAATACTGACTGTAAAGTAACTGGATTTAGTCGATGGATTAAAAACTGTCCCGATAGAATTACTTTATTGCATGCTATAGTAGCAAAGACCAAGTAATAATGCTGCTGTCTAATGACTGCATTTAATTATAGTATGTAATTTTGTGCATTGCTTTTTATCTACTTATACAAATGCTGGCACTTGAAATGCTGAGTGCCGAAAAGCCAAAAAAAGGACATAAAACTTGTAGATGAGTGAATTTCAAAAATCAGAACCAAAATTCACTGAAAGCATCCAAATGGAGAACGAGCCAAAGATAAATATTTATTCACTCCACAAAAGTAACAAATAATGTGTGATTAACGCTATGAATTAAAAATTGCGTTTTCATAAAAAACTTCATCAGATACACACACTTGACTACCCTACACTTGTTTAAATAATAACCTTGTAATAAAAGAACCAATCACTGTTGGTAAAACAATTAAATAATTAAATAAGAACCAATGGAAGTGACTTGAACTGTTTTAAAAACTCAAAGCTTGTTAAAATCAATGAATGAACATTAAATGATTATACAATAAAAAATCCTTGATGTGCTCAGTACTTTAAAGTATATACAATTAATGGGGGCATGTGGGAAGCTAAGTTAGAATACCGTGAGCTCTATTGGCAAATAGTGTTGGATGCCACAAAACAACCAGGGCTAAATGACATGCTTTCCATTTTGCCTGTACTGAAATTAAGAGCTGCCAAATTGTAAAAAGGTTTTATGCCCCTAGAGGGCAGTAAGTATTATATCACGTCATTTACTTCTATACATATTTATTTTTAGTCCTTCAAATCAATTCTTTTTATGTGAAAGACTGTATAATTAATTGTATATACTTTAAAGTACTGAGTACATCAAGGATTTTTTATTGTATATTCATTTAATGTTCATTCATTGATTTTAATAAGCTTTGAGTTTTTAAAACAGTTCAAGTCACTTCCATTGGTTCCTATTTAATTATTTAATTGTTTTACCAACAGTGATTGGTTCTTTTATTACAAGGGTATTATTTAAACAAATGTAGAGTAGTCAAGTGTGTGTATCTGATGACTTTTTTATGAAAACGCAATTTTTAATTCATAGCGTTAATCACGCATTGTTACTTTTGTGGAGTGAATAAATATTTATCTTCGGCTCATTCTCCATTTGGATGCTTTCAGTGAATTTTGGTTCTGGTTATAGTTGCAATTGCTCACTGACATCAATCTTTGGTTACCGAATTTCAAAAATCACTCTTCTTAAAACTTCTGTTTGAAGAGGCAAGTACACCCCCCGTGTGAAAGACAAGGCCCCACACCCCCAAACATATATATATCAACTGAAGATCACCATATCGCGTAGAAAAGAGAATATGCTGAGAAATGGCATCTTGGACTTGGTATATATAAGTCTTTTTTTTTGCCAATTCAGTCTCCGAGTATCAGGTCCCGACATTTCAAATGGTTACCATTTTGTTTATATTGTATTTTATTTTGCATTTGGTTACTGGGAAAGTTTGACTGGGCAAAAAAGCCCCTTTTGAGCAGAGGTCCTGGAAAAAAAGCTCCACAAAAGCATAAAACATGTACAGTACAGCTACTTAGATCAGAAATAAAATTTGCACTAGAGTAAATGATTACTACATCACAATATATATGGCATGGTACAGAAAAAAAAATTAACTGCAACATAATGTAATAACTGAAACGTCCAAAAGCACGATAAGCCTGGTTGCTGCTTCCAAAAAAACGAAGCTGGATTCAAATAAGCAAGTGGTGTTTATTTTAACGTAGTTCAATAAAAAGAAAACTCCTTGAAATGAGCGCTTTTGTTTGGCTCTGCCAAACTTTTTCAAATACATGAAGAACTTTCTGTAGTACCCTGCTGTCCCAAAGAATGCCCTCAACTTCTTTTTGGTAACAGGTGCAGGCCATGCCTGGATGGCTTCCACTCTGGCAGGTTATGGCCTGATCTTACCACTCCCCACTCTATGTCCCAGGTAGTAGACCTCTGCCATATCCACCTGATATATGCTGGGCTTAATGGTCAACCCTGCCCTCTGTAGTCTTCCCAGCACCTCCCTGACATGTTGAAGGTGCTCTTACCAGGAATGGCTGTAGATGACAATATCATCTAGATAAACAAGGGCAAACCCTCCTGCTCCTGCTAGGATATGATACACCAGCCTCTGGAAAGTTGCTGGGGCATTTTTCATCCCAAAGGGCATCTTTGTGAACTCATACAAGCCAAAGGGAGTCACAAAAGCTGACCTCTCTCTAGCACTGGGAGTCAAGAACACCTGGCAGTAACCCTTGGTAAGATCAATGATGGTAAGATACTTAGCACCACCCAGCTGCTCTAGGGCTTCATCTGTCCTAGGCATGGGGTAAGCATTTGACTCTGTGTGACTTTAATTTCCTTTAGTCCACATGGAACCTGGTGCTGCCATCCTTCTTTGGCACCAGCACCACTGGGGAAGTCCAGGGACTGTTGGACTCTTGAATTACCCCTAATTCCAACATTTCCTGTATCTCCTCCCTCAGAGTCTGTTTGACTCTCTCAGCACCCTGAAAGTGGCCTGCCTAATAGGCTTTTGAGGTCCTGTATCCAACTGGTGCTGCACCCTGCTTCCTCAGTGAACATGTCATGTCCCCCCAAACTCCTGTAACACTGCTCGGATTTCTCGAACCTGGGTAGGAGATAGCTGCTGAGACATTGCTACCCTTCCACTGAGGTGTCAGTCCGAACCTCACTTTGGAGATCAGTCACTAGATCTCCCTCAGACTCCTCCTGCAATCCACTACAAATACTCAGCACAAGGGCCTCCTTATCATGGTAAGGTTTCATCATGTTAACATGGTACAATTTGTGCTGCTGCCTAGCAGTTCCACCATGTAGTTAACATCACTGACCTTCCTTACCACCTTGTAGGGTCCCTCCCAGGCTGCCTGCAGCTTGTTGTGTCTGACAGGAATGAGAACCATCACCTGCTGCCCTACAGCATACTCTCTAGCTCGAGCATTCCTGTCATACCAGACCTTTTTCTGCTGTTGGACTTTTGCCATGTTCTCCTGGGCCAAGCCCATGAGTTCCCTGAGCCTTGTTCTGAGGTTTAGGACATATGCCACAACAGACTCCTGGTGAGATTCACACTCACCTTCCCACTCATTTTGAATTAAATCTAGAGGTCCTCTCACCCGATGCCCATACGGCAACTTAAAGGTGAAAAACCCATGGATTCCTGGGGAACCTCTCTGTAAGCAAACAGCAGATGGGGCAAATATTTGTGCCATTCCCTCTTGAACTGGCCTGCAAATGCCCGTAGCATGGACGTGAATGTAGATTTTAACCTCTCAACAAGACCATGAGTCCGAGGATGGTAGGGGGTGGTCTTTAGGTGCTTCACCCCACAGTGCTTCCACAGACAAGCCAGCAGGTCTGACATGACATTGGCACCTCTGTCAGTCAGTATTTCTTTTGGAAACCTACCCTGCTAGAAATCTCTAACAAAGCATTTACCACCTTTTCTGCCTCAATGGAGGACAAAGCCACTGCCTCAGGGTATGTTGTAGCATAGTCTACTACTACTAGGATATACTTTTTCCCTGTGGAACTTGGGATACTCAGAGGCCCCACAATATCCATAGCTACCCTCTGAAATGGCTCCTCAATCACAGGCAAAGGCATCAACGGAGCTTTCACCTTGTCTCCTGCTTTTCCTACCTTTCGACACTGCTCACAGGTCCTGCAGTACCCTGTTACATCTCTGAAAATTCCAGGCCAATAGAAGTTCTGCATAATACATATCTTTGTACGTTTTATGCCCATATGACTTGCTAATGGAATATCATGGGCTATGGCTAGAAGTGCCAGATGGTAGACTCTAGGCACTACCAACTGCTGTATTCTCTCACCTTCTAGCCCTCCCTCAGGGGTCCACTCTCTATACAGTAACCCTTTGTCCCAGTATACTGATTCCCCCTTCCTTTGAGAATCAGGTGACCCACTAGCTACCTGCTTCAGGCCTTGTAATGTAGGGTCCGAGAGCTGAGCCTGTCTCAACTCTCTCTTTGTAACCCTCCCCAGCTCCCCTTCCACAGGAAGTCTGGTATCCTCTGACAGTGGTGCCTGTCAGCCTGGTACTACTACTCACCTCTGCCCTTGCAGTCACTCTGTCCAAGGGAACATCAGAACCCATAAGCAGCTGTGGTTCACCTTCAGTCTCACTGCTACAGCGTAGCTTCCTCCCTGAAGTAACCACCTCACCAGTCCTGGTTGCAAGTATACTGTCTGAGTGGGTCTCTCGCAGGCTACCAAACCCACATGCTTGTCTCCAAGCCTGACTGCATGTAACTGCATGAGCACATGGTACTGCATTATCAAAATCATTCCCTATCAGGACATCTGCAGGGATATCCTCAAACACACCTACTTTCTGGCTTCCTTTTCCACCCTCCCAGACAAGGTGAACCCTAGCCAAAGGTACTTGGAATGGGGTCCCTCCTAAAGCTCTGATTGGAGTAGACTGCCCAGGCAAGTAGTGCTCCTCTGTAACAAATGCAGGCTTCACAATGGTTATGTCAGAGGCTGTGTCTCTCTTAGCAATGGCCTCTTTGCCATTCACTATGGTACGATATAACCTCTTGTGGTAGTTTGGTACCCTTGTTGTCTCAAGACAGCCTAGTGTTGGCATTTTGTCCTTCCCCTATTATTGCCTCCCTCACCTTTTGTTCCCCACCTTGCCTCCGTGGACATCTCTATGCTACATGGCCCCACTGGTTGCATTCAAAACATTTAACCTTAGGTCCTGGACATGTACCTGGACTAGTGTCTTCCCCTGCTACTGACAGATTCTGTTGGGGCAGTCTGGGCTGCCCACCATGGGTTCCCTTAGACCCATTAACAGCACTGGGTGTCCCTTTCCTGTGCAGTTTTGCCCTGCTTGCTACGTATATGTCTCCCTTCTTCCCCAACTCATCTACATTAAGGCATTGTCTATCAGCTAACCAGATCCTCATGCCCTCAGGCAAATTGCTAAGGGCTTGTTCCCTCACCAAAAGGTCTGTCACCCCTTCAAAAGTGGTGACCTGACATCTGCTCACCCACCTATGAAAATAAGTGCTTAGTTCAGCAACATATTCACACACACTTTCATCTGTTTTGCGTCTATGTTCACAAAACTGTTTCCTATAAGCTTCAGGTGTTAGCTTAAAAAATTCTAGCAAACAGTTTTTTACAACATTATAATTTAAAAAATCTTTTTTCATACAGTTTGGACAAAATAGTTACAGCTTTACCATGGAGTAAGGGGGTCAGGAACCGTACCCAGAGCCTTTGGTCAACATCATGCTGTTTACATACCATCTCAAACATATGAATGAAACTATCAAAATTATCCCCCTGTGTAAACTGTGGAAGAAATTTACTGACCTTTTGCGCTTCTGGGGTCCAGTTACTCCCTTCCTCATTACCTCCATGACTCTGGTGAAGAGTCAGCATGTCCTTTTCATGATGCTTCTGCCTCTCCTTCTCCTCAGCTTCCAGGCATAGCAGTTTCTCATTCTTCTCAGCCTCTAGACACCTCAGTCCCTCTGCTGCTTCTATTTCCAGACACTAGGCCTCCAACTCAAGTCTCTTTAGCTCCAGATGGATTTTTAAGTCCTCTGTAGAAAGGTTGCGCTGTCCATTCTCTGAATGTTGTACATCTCCAAGGCCCAGTCTGATCGTCCTCCTGATTGCTATTCTCAGATGCAGCTGTGACCAAAGCTGCAATCATGTCTGCTTTAGTCAGGTTTCCATGCACCAGTCCATTAGCCTGGCACATCTCAGCCAACTGGCTCTTTGTCAGCTTGCCATACTCCTCTGCTGACATGCTTGCCTGCTCTCTCTGACTAACTAAGCTAACAAAAGAAATAAAACAATTGTGAGCTGAACTTTGAATGTTCACTGCATGGCAGATATAGAGTACAAAAACACCTTCAGTGATCACTGTACACAAGCTACAGGAATTCACTATCCACATCACTACAAGCCAATTAATATGTGATGTGGCAAACTCACCAATATCAACCAGTTAATATCTGATGTGGATATCCCACCACTGCCAAACAATTAATATGCGATGCCCGTGCAATGGCCCAATAATCAAGGAACCTCAAACCTCACCACTAGCACCAGTGAGGGGCATCCACATTGGGAGGATAACAAGTGCACACACAGTAAAGTACAATTTCCCTTAAGAGCACACAGACATCACAGTCAGTCTGAGGCTGGTTTCTCCCTTTCTCTCCGGATCCCCAATAAGACTGCACACTGCCACAGCTATAGAGTGGAGTCCTTAGCCAGGGTTCCAAGCCAAGTCCTCCCAGCACTCCCTCGGTCCAACCAGTGCTTCGTGTCCCTGCCCAGGCAGCTGACACACACACACACACACACACACACACACACACACACACACACACACACACACACACACACACACACACACTTTGAGATATGATTGATATACAAACACACAGACACTCCTGGGGAAGGCTGTTACAGGTTCACTAGCTATGCCCCTTCTACCCAGGCTGCCACCAGAGAAGCCCTACTTATCAGCTACTATAAGGCCCTTCCCAAAGGGTGACCAATTCCACTGTGTAATATTACTGTTATCCAAATAGTAAGTGTGACCAAACATTTAAGGCTATTCTAGAGTTGCTTAGTACAGTATCACCATATACATGCAAGTACACTTAAGAGCTTCAATTATCTCTACACAAAACAGCCACAGTTGAAAGGTTTAAAACCATTTAATAATAAATACTAACATCACAAGACAATAGTAATCAATTCCACAATGTTAATAGAAAGTTCAGAAATCACAGGAAAACACTTTAAAACAATATTGTAGGATAGTCTCACATAAATATAGAAAACAGCTAGACTAATCTGGCTATATTCCTATCTGTCCCTAAGAGAAACTATGTTCTAAATTCTACTTACAATGCAAAGTGCTGGTGAGTTGTCAGCTTCTGAACAAAATACAAAATGCTATTCTTTCTTTCTTTTTGTCCTTAAATTGATAATACACAGTACTGCTGGGTCATTTCAGATTACATCAGTCCTTTCTCTTCTCTGATTAAGTTTCCCAGGCTTAACTTAAAATTTTAATATTTGTTTTTGTAATCTGCACCTGCCAGGAAGCCACAGCAATAAAAGACACTTTACATGCAAAACCTAGTAATTATTTATTGTCTTAAAACAATAGAAAAAATTTCTAGCCTAGACATCCTGTCTCCAAGCCTGAGATCAAGCAGTCATAAAATGCTTTACTTGTCAGCTTTCTTCCAGCAGGGTGCACTGTGGTTACATTTTTGAAGCTCAGAACATAACACAATTTTCTTACATTTGTTACACAAGCCTGTGGATCATATAACTATTTACAGTGATGTAGAATTATTTACAAAAGTCTATCTAGCTATGCTGGCAGCCTTTAGAAAGTCAACGATCATTGTTTTCCATAGGAAATCACTGCTGGTGCAGTGTCTAAGCATGCACCAAAATTATTCCTTTCTTTTGGAATATTTCTCTCTTCTTCATGTTTGTGTGATTGTGGAGATGTGTAACTGTACGTTTAGGACTTGTTAGGAAAGGGGTGCTTGTTCCTCTACAAATGTGGTTGATTCATTGAGCAGTTTTGCTCAGCAAGTTCATTTCTTGTGATTTGTAACATGAGGATTAATAGTGGAAGCAAATAAAATCAACTATCAGTAATATAAATATAAATGTAAACATTAGAAGACATGCAGATTATAGTTAATCACTACTATAGCCTGGGCCAAATCACATAAATATATTTTTAACAGTACTTAGGCAATCTGAATTTTAAATGTTTATTAGAGTTCCTTTGAAAATCATATAAAAAAAAAAAAAACTGAACCCTTGACTAAGATGTGATTTAATACACACTGCCATAATGCACTGTATTGTTAGAGCAGATAGATCAGAATTACTTTTGTTCATGGCTTGGCAATCTTAATAGATTATTTATCACATTATAGCATTTTGGTGCACATTGGGTGATTATAGATTTATAATATAATATATAATATAAATATTTATAATGATGGCTCGGTAAAATTATTTATCTCATTATAGTACTTTTGTCATGTAGGATGATTGTAGTTTTTATAATGGAGGCAGCAGAAATAGTTAAAGACAAGGTCAGTGTTAAGCATTGCATCTGCTGCTTTGCAAATATTTAGTGTGGTAATAGGTTAAGTCCTACTTTGCTTTTGCCCATGTTTGTTGAGCTGATTTCCATTTCTGTTTATATCAACATTGTGTTCTCCTAGCTTAGCTTTATGATGTTTGACCTGTCAGGAGCATAAAGCACACATCAGGCTAAGTAGTACTTTATGTAATGTGTAATAGTTTTAACTACATTACAAGGTATATTTTCTTTATATAGTATGGCAAAACGTTTACTGATTTTCATGTATTAACATAACTGAAGGAAATACTTATGTGGCTTTCATAGGGAATGACATACCTGTGGTTGTTTCATGAGTATGGTGTGGGTGGGGTTGAAGGGGCGCTGGAGCACTACTTTGCCTAGGGTGCCATTTCAGCTAAGGCCTAAGGCCAGCCATGGATGTATGTATATATGTCATCTGATATCCCTTGTCTATAGTATGGTATAGCATAGTGCAGATAATTATATGTGTTCAAGGCGAGAGCATTTAATTTAAGGAGAAAGATGTAATGTATAGTGCAGTATATCTTTAAGTATCTCATAAGGCCAGAATGCATGTGGAATGTGACGTGATGCTGCCTTGCTTCTGTAGTTGCTGCCATGCCAGTAAAGTGAGTACTCAGAAACTGTCTCCCAGATGTTTACATTATTTCAAGTGGTTATGTCTCTATATGATAAAACCAAATTGAGTATCCCAGAAACAGTATGGTTTATCAGTTTCATTTAGTTCATATTTTTGAACATACCATTAAATAATTATTGCACTTTTTTTTTTCTTTTTACATTTGCAGCTTAATAAATCCCAGAACAAACATGCAGAAGTTATTATTTCTGTACAAACTTTTCAACATGAATTTGGTATCTCAGGCTGCATTAGTGGTTTTAGGTACCAGTGAACCTTATGGTTTCAGGGATTCCCTTCTCCTGGGTGGCCTCAACTAAAGCATGTGATCTTATTTTGATATCTTGTAACAGCAACAATCTCAAAGGATGGAGTAGCCAAAAAAAAAAAAACAGCTAGTAAAATCCACCACACTGGCTGAACAGGAATAACCTGGAGGAAAACACCAATTTTAGCAAAAACCAAGCTTTAATGTTGCTTTTGTCTCTGAAAGACTTCATCAGAATGAACTAACATTGCAAATGCAACACATAATATACCAAACCTAGTAATTAATCAATACTTCAATCAAAAAATCAATTAACCTATTAAAAACTAAAACTCAAAAGCATAAACAAAAATGAAAGTACATATGAAAAATATTACAAATCATTTTAAAACTTTTAACCTTCTATTTAAAAAAAAAAACACTTAATGTTAATAGAATCGTTCATACCAGGCTGCTTATCAGCCCCTAGTCTTAACTGCCATATAGTTTCTCTTTGTTCAACTTGATCTTTAAAGGAACCATTCAATGGTTGCTCCCAACTTTCAGCAGTACTATAGATTAACTGCGACAATAAAGGTAATGCTGCAACATACAACAATCGTTGGTGTGTATAGACCACTAAAGTTAGGTGCTGATGACCTAGAGGAATTCATACATTTCTTGCATGAAACACAAGAGGGAAGAATAATAGTGGCTTGGAACTTAAATTTACCAGAAACAGACTGTAGTAATATCAATTCAACAGCGTTATTACGGAAATTATTCACAACATATGTTCAGGAACAGCAATTGCTTCAGATTGTAAAAAAAAAAAAACTACCAGTGAATGAAACATACTAAACATTGTTTGTTTTCCTAAATAAATTATTGTTACTACATGTCAAGCTTTACCATCATTTATGTGCAGTGTTTATGGGGTTATAAAGGTTAATTTGTTGCTAGATAATTCTGCTAAATTGAAATATAGCCCAATGCACAGAAGATTAATAACAGATTATATGGATAGTCACTATGTAAAACTACTTGGAGTGATGCGTTCAGTGCAAAAACTGCAGAAGGAATGTAGAAAGTTTTGAAAGCAAAATTGAATGTTAAAAAAATCAAAAAAATGTTTAACATCAGAATGTAGGCACACAATGTCAGGAGGGTATATTTCCATAAGAACGAGATACTCGATAAAGGCGAGAGACAAAAAATGTAATAAATAGAAAAGAGGTCGACCTACAACTTTGAAAACTGAAATAAATAAGCTGAACAAACAAATTAAGCATAGTGTGAGATAAGATCAAGAAAATTTAAAGAAAATTTTGTATAAAGATATTGAGCATAATAGGAAACCATTTTATAGATACACAAGATGTGGAAGGAGTAAAGACATACAAACTGATAAAATGTGTATAAAATATATTCTCAGACACAACAGATTATGGATATATTTATAAAACTTGATACAAAACAAATTGGATCCAGAAAGGGGTGATAAAATGCAAACTGGATCCAAACAAAGCACAAGTAGGAATCGCCAATAATGACCTTAGAACACCCCAGCAAGAACTTCCATTACCACTATATCTGTTATTTACTAGGTTGTATAAATATGGAGAAATTCCTCAAGATTGGAGACATGCACTTATTAAACCTGTCCTTAAGGGGAAAGGGGAGTAGGACAAACCCAGAGTCATACAGACCCTTATGTCTACTTTCTTGTTATGAAAAAATAACAGAGAAGGTAATACTGGATAAGTTATTGTCAGAATTGGAAAGGCTGTGACTTGAAACCATTTATCAGCATGCATATGTTGAAAATAGAACTATTACCACCACACGATGTTCTGTAACAATATAATAATAGCTATGATTGAAACATTGGGCTGTGATTTGATTTACAATTAGAACAACTAGATATTGATGTGCTACTGATAAGATGGATAGCTGCATGGCTAACAAATAGGATATGGCAAGTATCATACAGCAATTGGACAGATTAAATTCTTAGTTGCGGTCATGGTGTTTTACAGGGTTCTGTCCTAGGCCCTTTTTAGATTGTATATTTTAGACCTATCTTTTTCATCTGAGGTATTGTACAGTCTGTATGCAGATGACCTGAAACTGAGTAAACGGATTACATATGTTAAAGATGGGACATGTCTGCAAAAGAACTTGACTAAACTGACCATTTGGGCACAGGAGAATAAGATACTGATAAATAAATCAAATACTAAGCATATGAGATTTGGGAGACATAAATTAAAAGATGAATATTTAATACAGCACACAGTGATTGAAACTGTAGATTCATTTAAGGAACTGGGTATATGGGTAGATCCAGCTTTGAGTTTTTCTAATCATAATCAACCAATTGGTGAATTATAGCTATAGAACTATAGGTTGTATAAAAAGGTTTATGAAGTCTAGGAAATCAAAAATGATTAAGTCATTGTTTGTTAGTTACATTAGACCAAATTTGTGTATGAAATAACAATATGGAAGCCCTGTAAGAAAACAAATATGAGTAAACTGGAAAGAATACAGCAGAAATTTACCAAGGGCATCCATGGATGTGAAAATTTCAGTTATTATGAAAGACTAAAATATCTGAACTGGTACAGTGCATCTTATAAATATTTAAGAGAAGACCTTATTCAGATATTTAGGGCATTTAGAGACCACTACCTCTGGGAATGTTTGAGTTTATCAAAAAGTAGTAGTGAATCTTCAGCCAACCTATGTAGAAGATTCTATAGGAATGAGAAGTGTACTATTTAGTTCTCTGAGACAGCGGATGATGCATGGAATAGACTACCAAATTACATTAAAGCAAGCACTAGTTTAGGTATTTTTAAGAACAGCCAGGGCACTTATTATGGGAACACCTTTTCTGGTATATTGGCAGGGTAGAAGGCCATTAATGCCCATGCTTGAAATATTTGTATGTATGTAGGTGGTCAGGGAGCTTACTTGTCTGTGTCGCTCACAGTGATGACAAACTCTCCATAGGCTTCAGTCCATTACATGCCCCACATTCCTTATCATACCTGAATATCTGTGGGAGGTATGGCATCAAGGAAAAAAAAAATTAGTCATCTCTGATGGCTACCTTAATGATGACCCCTCGAGGTTAACCCTCTTCCTGGTGATGGGGAAAGAACAGGCTAATTGGCTGTGAAGGGGCTGATGACTGTCATGTAGTAGGGGAGGGAGCAACGTGCGACACAAAATGTACTATATGCTAGCAGTAATCTTGAGTTCTCCTGTTCTAGGCAAAGGTAGCCTAAGTTTAGCATAAGAGAAGGAAAGATAATTTCATCTTCTAAGGACTCAGACTGCATTATAGAAAAATGAACTGACTAAAAACATAATCACACAAGTATGTCCTCCCCATTAGAGCAGTTTGTGTTAGAACAAAATAAAATATAGTAACAACTGCTTAGATTACAAAAGAGACTTTATCATAGCATAGAATAGTGAGATATGATAAAAATATGTGTTTTGTTAGCTTCTTGCAGGTGGCCCTTTTAACAATCTAATTGGACTTTGACAAGACCCTTTCATGTACCAACTAGATGAAAGTTACAGTATACAATAATACAATAGCAGTATTGCTCAAATGCAAAAATACAATATGCACAATGTTATAGATGGTTCATAAAGGAAGTGCTGAAAAGTTCTAAGCCTGACCAACTTCCTAAATTCTGAGCATTATTTTGTCTCTGCACACACACACACACACACACACACACACACACACACATATATATATATATATATATATATATATATATATATAGGTCTACTTCATATGACCTAAATTTAATTTGACTGAAATTCATTTGACTGAGACCAAAACACAGATAGTTCAAAACACATTTGACTGAAACTCATAACACTGACACATTAAAGTAAAAGGTATATGCCCTTTTCCCCACTGTAGTGTGATCCTGGAGTTAATATATATAGTTAGGGGGTGTATGGGGGGCACAGCCCCCCCACATTGGGGTGTGTGGAGGGCGAAGCCCCCCACATACTTTATACAATTTTAACCATACACATGGATATGTATAACTGCTCTTTGCAGAAAACAATATTTACCTAAACTATGTGGAGGGCTTCACCCCCCACACCCCCAATGTGGGGGGCTGTGCCCCTCTAACTATATATACTAACTCGAGGATCGCACTACAGTGGGAAAAAGGGCATATACCTTTTACTTTAATGTTTCAGTGTTATGAGATTCAGTCAAATGAGTTTTCAGTCTTTTGAACTTTCAGTGTTTTGGTCTCAGTCAAATGAATTTCAGTCAAATGAAATTTAGGTCATATGACGTAGACCTATATATATATATATATATATATATATATATATATATATATATATACACACACACACACACACACACACACACACACACACACACACACACAGACACACACACATTTATGTACTTGATATTCACAAAAATAGAACGGGGTGACAGTTAAATAGATGTAAGAAAGATGCAAAATCAGCTTAGGGCTTGCAGTAAAGCTTCAGATGTGTTGGATGTGTTAACATCTGTTTTGCTATTTTCATTTAGTAACCTGACTGCTTTTAAGAGAACTATCTTATATAGTGTCAGAATAAAGGAGATGTTGATGGTTCCAGAAATGCTTTTTGTTATGCTTGCTGTATTAATAAAAACTGAAGAGGAACTTCTCCACTGTGAGCTATGACTACAGTAACACAGCCATGACCAGTTGTAATGTATCATGCTTGTGCATTTGGAATTTTGCAAGTTAACATTTTGCTATTAAAATGTGATATTTATTGACATTTTTGAAAAGAAAACTGAATCTTGTACACTTTATACCTTTTCATATTCAAGGCAAAAATCAGTCCCTGTTGGTCAACATTATATGACGCATATGTACAGGAATGAGAAACAGAGCATTATTTCAGTGTGCCTTTGGAGAATACAGTGCAACAAGCAAATGTGCTGAGCAGTTTGGCACATGAGAAGTTTGGTAACATCAAATGAATTCATAGCACGCAGACACAGAGACATTTACACTTTCATTTTTTGCCTTTAGTCTTTTCATTTTTCTTATATATTTAGTAAACACATTCTTAGCTTCTGTTAAAAAGCATTACAGATTCTTACATGTAGTGAGATGATTTCTGTTCTTATTACCCATCTGCAGATTTCTAGTGGAGTACCAGTTCAGACTAAGCCATTTTATCCACAACCAAACAGGGTTATTTTCATGCATTGCATGCATACAGATTCATCAACTCCAATTTATCTTCATTTGTCACTGGTATAATTATTTTGCCTGTTGTAATAGCCTTTTCACTTTTGAGAGTCAATAGAATAATTCAGTGTTATATGTGACAATAATTTGTTACATGTTTCATGATAGTCTTTGATGATCTCCTGTATCCAGTGCTATGCAAAGTTTCAGTCTTGATACGTCTGCATTGATCCCGGTAATAGCTCTGTTAGTTTCATTTATACCGTACAGTACATCATTAAAAACAGGTCATAACATTCATTTTTCTGGCTCTGCTTTTCATTTCCTGCACTATTTTGTACATACACTATGACTCTTACCCAAATGTGCTATTCATTTTGTTCTTGGTGCACATTCTCATAGTATGGCCTTATTATAACACTTTTTATCCCTTTTTGTTTAAACCATTACATAATGGCTTTGTATAACAACCTGCCACATCCAAAGCAAAATTGTTTTAAGAGAAGTAAGAGTCTTTTAACGTGACATTGTGCCAAATCTTGCTGTAATTCTACCTTGTCCCTTGGCTGCTGTTTCCATTGATACTGCTGTGTTGGACATAACTGTCAGTTATTCCTCTGAAAGTAGTCTCTTTTGAAAGTTTTCAGAACAAATGCACCGTACAAAACTGTTTCTCGGTCAAAACCTGCAATTTCAGCTTTGTGCGATTGTACTGTCTACTCCAAAATACCAAAAAAAAAAATAAATAAAATAATAATAATAATGTTTAATTTGATTACTCTCATGAAATCAAAAATGCTCTGCAATTATCATAAACTTTAGAGTCAAATGCTTTTTTAACATTTCAACACAATATTTGACTTTTTCACATTAGTACTACCAAGCTATGCTACAATCTATGGATTCTGGTAACTACTGTTTAATGATATAGACATTATTTATCATATGGAATGCCATTTGCTAGAACTCTCTAGTTACTCAGGCTTCCCTAGTTGCATCAAAGCATTATTAAGTCCAAAGTGCGAAATTGTGTTTAATTTGTCCATGTTACTGTACAGGGTTTCCTGGCACACCTTAGTCAGTATTCAAGCACCTGACCATGCACCAGTTTTAAAATATTTGTACCTTCTTGAATGAACACCCACTTCTGTAAGATCTGTTTGATTCAAAACACCTTTTGCCAGTTTTACTTGATCAAACAGTACCACCATTGTTCACTTGCAATACTTTCAGTATTACTTTGTATTCAGTTTGTGTCACAATTTCTCCACTCCCTTTTACACAGCTGATAACATCTACATTTATTTATTTATTTTTTATTTTATTTTACATTTGTTAACCGGGATGGTCCAACTGGATACATGTCCTTTTTCAGCGGAGGCCCGGGGAGAAAAGCTCCAACAGAGTTACATTGATAATTAGGTACAGTAAATGAGCTGAAAGAACTTAACAAAAACATAGGCTATTTACATACAAGTACAAGACTGCCATTACTATTTCTGAGATTACTACAAATGTAACATTAATAACATATTAACAAGGACGGTAGGCAGTATAATGGCATAGAGTTAGACAGGATACATATTTCTTTATCACAGTATACAAAGTACTTATCATCTTAGCTAGTTGTTTATGTTTTAGTTAATGGCACAGAGCTAGTCTGGGTTTGAGCAAGGACATAGCCAGTGTGACTTGAAGTGGAGTTTTAGACTATTTTTTAATTGACTTAGAGAAGTTGCAAGCGTGATGTTATTTGGGAGAGAGTTCCATATTTTACCAGTGATGTTGGCAAATAGCGCGTCACCACCTAGGTTGAGAGATTTAGTTGTTTGGACAAGGAGTCTGTTTGCTGAGCGAAAGCAGCTTAGATTGGAGTAGGGAGTCATTAAGTTTTTTAGTGCTGGGATATTCTCAGGTTGTTTAAGGATTTTGAAGGCCTCTATGAGTTGGGACTGGTGAAGAAGGTGTGGGAATTCTATCCATCCAAGCTTTTTCAGGTTAGTACAGTGGTGTGTTCTGTAGGGTAGGCCTGTAACGAACCTGGCAATGTGATTATAGCAGGATGAGAGCTTGGCCAGATCAGATTTGTTAAGGTGAGTGAGGACAGGAGAGGCATATAGTAGGGTAGAGAGAAGGTGTGAACGGGCTGTGGCTGCCCTGGCATTCGGGCTAAGGAAGGCTTTAATTCTATATAGGGTCCCAAGTTTCTTGTTGACTGACTTAATGGCTTGGTTGATATGTATATCAAATCTGAGTTTATTGTCAATGTTTACTCCTAATAGCTTTGTATAGGTGTCTGGGGAGATGATGGTCCCATTATTGGATTTTATAGTGAAGTTTTCAGTCGGAGATCTATTGGTTGGGTAGAAGAGAAGTAACTTGGTTTTGTTTGGATTTAAGATCAGGAGATGGTTGGCAAGCCAGTTTTCGACTTTGGTGAAGCTATGTTGGGTGGTAGTTAGTAGATTTGCAAGAGAGGCATTGGAACATATTATAGTTGAGTCATCTGCATATTGAATGCAGGTGGCTTCAGGGATGACTGTTTGGATGTCGTTTATGAAGACTGAAAAGAGGAGAGGTCCTAATATGGAACCTTGAGGAACTCCTATGGTATTTGGTAGTAGGCTGGAGAGCTTGTTTTGCCACATTACTGCTTGTTGTCTCCCGGTGAGGTAAGCTTGAAACCAGTCAAGGGCTGGAGTATCTAGATACAGGGTTTTTAAAGTATATAGAAGTAACTGATGGTTTACCATATCGAAGGCTTTCGATAGGTCCAGGAAGAGAGCGGAGGATTTTTTTTATTATTCCGGTTAAGATTAATGTTTTCAGTAAAAGAGAGGAGGGCAGTGGTTGTACTCTGATGGGGTCTGAATCCATGTTGAGAGTCTGTGAGTAGTTTATTTTGGGTTAGATAGAGCATTAGTTGGTTGTGCATGCACTTTTCCATAATTTTGGCAAGTGGTGATAGTATGGCTATAGGTCTATAGTTGGATAGTTCTGTGGATGAACCTCCTTTGTGGAGTGGAATAACATAGGATATTTTCCAAATTGAGGGGATTGAGGCCTCGGTTATGGTTCTGTTAATTAGGATTGAGATAGGGTAGGCTACGACATCTGCAGCAATTTGCAGGTATTCAGCCGGCAGAAGATCGGCTGAAAGGGTGGTTGGCTTCAGTTTGTAAAGGGGGAGAACCATTAAATCATACATTTACTTCAAAACACTGATTTTGCTTTTGTTTAAGTAGCCACAATTCATGAAGTATTTTTATATGAATCTTCATTCAGTGATATGTAAATATTACATTGTTTTTGTTTTTATACCTTCTGTTAGCTGTCACAAAATCACTCTGTTCATTTGATTCAACAGATGTTAGACTATCCCTTTTTAATGCAAAAGTTCTGTATATTACTAGTAACTCGATTGCTTGTACAGTTACGAAAAATAATTTAATACTGTTTCTTTCCCATTACTTAGTACACATATATTTAATATATAATATCATGTCATAGGATTTGAATAGAAGTAATTCTGTTTTTAAACTTTAATGTCATGCAGACAGCACTGTGGTATAGAGGGATAAAGCCCTGACTAAAGCCTAGATGACTAAGGTTCGAATAGCAGCTTGAATGTCTGTGGTGCTGTAATGGGAGGATGGGTGTTCCTATCCTAAGAGGGAGGGCCCATATTCAGGTGCACCACATGGTAGATCTCCAGCAGAAACTAATGACACACATGGGGAACTGTCTAAAGGAAGGCAAGGCACTGACTGAGTTGCCAGAGAGGTAGAATGATTTAATGGTTCTCCCCCTTTGCACACTGGTCACAGAGTATTGCAGGTGTGTGAGGGGTGAGGCAGTTAGGCCATAATTTAAAAATACTCCTGACAGCAATAAAATACTGCAGCAGGTCTTCAATCTCCTCCCTGGTCCCAGACGTGTGTCAGGGTTAGTCTAAGGAAAGCAAAAGAAGGTCCAGTAGAACCACTGAATGAGGAATGGACCTGGGGACAAGGTGATGTTCAACTGTAGGAGCCAAAAAATATAATTTCATAATTATTACCTTGTAAACCTTTATACACCATACCTAAACAATTGTACAGTATTAGCAGTAAGTCAGATGTGTCAAAAAAAATTCATACCACATAGGCCATTTTATAATATAATTATATTTTCAAAATTCCTTTTTTTTATGTGCAATTACATGTTGTGCCTTTCTAGTATATTGTAGTTTTACAGTCACCTAGTTGGATGACTTTCAATGTCCTTTCCACCTTTTTCAGATGATTTCTACTGCTTCTTGATGTCAGGTGGCTCTTGCACATGAGTTTGCATCAACAATATTTATGATTGTCTTCGCTCGATACACATTTTGTATTAAAATATTAATATGTTCCAAGGTTCATCAGTACTTAATAGGCTATTGATTTATCAGGATCATAAGAAGCCTGCCCTTCCCATGGTAGCTTTCAGTCCTTATATTTTGCATACAAATAACTAAGAGACAGGCCAAACAAGAATATGTTGGGACATTTACATGTTTCCCCTATCCTTGAAGGACAATTGTACTAAATTTGGGGTGAATTTGTGGTTCCCCATCCATTTGTCCAAGTTGCATTTGAATAGAGTAACAGAAGTGCTTTGCTTTATTCAGAGTGGAAGATGGTTCTATAGAAGTAGTACTAACCTGTCCCTCCAATTTGTTATATTTATTTTGCAAAAAGGATGGAGCAGGTACTTGTGATACCATTGGACTTGCGGATGTGTAATATGATTGACAGAAAAGGATTTGTTGAAGCTGCATAAGTGATACAGAGGTCACCTCTCAGTAGCATTTATGCTACTGAGGAGAAGGACAAGGATTTGAGATAGTCTGCATAGTTATTAAAATTTAGACCCTTGATTTTTTTTATTTATTTATTTATTTTTAGTGAGAAAGCATTGTGGTTGTTCCAGTTGTGACAAATGTTTGGACGGGTACATACTGAAAGGGGAATACCGACAAAAGCTTGGTACCAAAGCCATCGCTTGTAACCTAATACCAAGAAATGCATTATAGTACATTTTGGGAAGTCTGCCACCCCAGGTAACTATGTCATCAATTAACCACCCTTAAAAGTTGATTCAGTATTCAGGGATCTGAGAACTCATGTAGCTAGTAACCCAGCCTTTGACCAACATATGTTCATGGTAGTAAGAAAATCCTTCTATGTTGCTCAACTTATAAGCAAGGGCATGGCATCTAGGTTCAGAAAGGTCATTGTACCACTGTACTTGGCCACCATCAGGCTCATCATAGACTAGAATGCCCCCTTCAGTATGTACCTGCCCAAACACATGCAGAAATTGGAATGTCAGCAAAGGTTCCTTATAAAAAGAATACAATGAATAAACACAATGTTATGTGCTGATCACCTCAAAGCCCTGTCTATTTACTTGGTATCATACAAACTTCTGAGAGGAGGTGATCTTTGCCAGGCATACAAGGCATCCCTGGACCCTGTTTTGATGAATCTTTTGCACATTTGCAAAACAAACAGCATCAGAATTACTAGATTAAAAGACCTAAATTTTGCTTGCAACATAAATAAACATGTTGAACAGACAGATATGTTTCTCAGAGAATTCCCATTCTCTGGAATGCTTCCCATCCATTTGAAACAGAGCTCCTCCCCATCCCTATTTAAATACAACTTGGACCAATGGATGGGTAATTGGAAATTTACCCCTGGTCTGGCTCCTATGTCTCTGATGAACAGAGGCAGTCAGCAAATCACCCATATAAATCAAATATCAGTCCAGTTTGTGGGTCACAATTGGATTGCATGGCTAGGCTTTTAAGGGCCCTAGTGGTTGTTACCCTAGTATACACCTATTTACCTATGGATTATACACAATGATCAGTCTAATGAGCACCCTGTACAGTGGAATGATTACATCCCTGGATCTAGCCACAATACCTAATGCATATATACAAATATTAATTAGTAATAGTATTAATTAATAAATAATATTAATAAATATATGGAGACTAGAAATTTAGTTCAGTGCATATTTTACTCATACTGTTGCCTAACCAGTGGATCTGCATGTGTGCACTTGTGCATGTGCTTACAAGAACATTTGTTTACAAAGTTTTTCTCCTCTTTCAGCTCTATAAAAGGTGTCTCTGCTTAGCTGGCCATATTTTTTTAACAGACCTGAAAAAAATTAAGTAAACTGATCAAATAAATGAATTTGAGGATACTGTCAGTATGCAGTCAGAATAATCAAAGCTTTAGGGATGTTTGGCAATTGTGGGGAACAGTAGTTGAAGGTTTCCATGATAGTGGCATCAGTCACAAAAAGTATTGAGGGTGGAAGGGATGATCATTGCAAGCACCAGCAGTGTGCCTGTAGGGGGAGGTTAAGACTTAGTGAAGGTGGGTGTGCTGATCATGGACAGATGCATTAGGAGCCCTGTTTGCCTTGGGACATGCTGTCTCTTTCACTGTAGGCACTGAATGCAGTCGCTCCATGGACATAGATTCATTATTCCAGTTTTTATCACTTCGCATGTTTACAAAAATAATTTTACTATAACAGACAGGAAATGTGATTTATTAAAATACGAACATTGCCAAATGAGGTTTTTGGTTTAAATGCCCACAACAGCCACTGTCTGAAACTTGGACAATATTTAAATCTGGTTGTGTTACAGAGCACAGAGGACTGACTGCAATCTAGATCATGTTATACAAGATACATCAGTGTGTAATCAGCACTGTCATGTGTAAAAACATGTGCTATAGTAACGAGATAATTTCCTTGCCATATAGAAATTATGATTGCATAATAAGGAGCTTAGCTGTACTGGAAAGGGCAGTTTTTACCGTAGAAAAACAGGCTTGTCAGCTCTCGTAATCCAGATAGTGAACTGTGGTCTGTGTTAATCATCTCTGGCCTATGTTTATACATGCACAGCTAATGGGCAATATGACATGCAGAGACAGGGAGGAATGATGGATAAACAGAGAAAATGCAAAGAACATACATATGGAAGGACACTACATATTACAGCAAAATTATGATAGAGAGGCAGAAGCTTGCCATCTGTAGTTGGTAAGATATCTCTCACACATCCATTAATATGCATATACACTGACATAAGCTCATATTCACTTTTTACCTTCAAAAATACAACATTTCACTCTATTTCAGATCTTTAATTGTTTGTACTGCTCATTATCACTGTCTCCTCTGTTTATGAGATAACATTTATTTTGCATATAGTTTGCTATTCTGCATATGGCTACGTCTTTTGGCTTGGGTAAAGGATCAGCTGACCAGCTCACTTAACTCAAAACAAATGAACAAACAAACAAACACACAAATAAGCAAGTAAATAAACAAATATAGCACAAGGATGACTATACAGAGAAGAACACTGTTACATTGCCTTCAATACTTAAAAAAACAAACAGACACGGAAATACTTGATAAGAAGCCAGTGGTTAGAATATAAGCACTACCCTGTTATCCACATTAGGGATGTGTGAGCCTCTTGGAATTTAAAGAAACAATATGTTCTCTTCAAATTCCTGCAAGTTTGCACCATTTGAAATCCATGCATAGTAGTTGAATTGACCAGGCATAACAAGATGCTTATAGCCTCTGTTTTTGTCTTCTTGCTGTTGTAAACTTTGATAGCTGAGTTTTGACTTCTTTAACATCCTGTTTGGGGGTTTTGTGTTCATGCTTATTAATTTTCCAGTCAACTGTGAAGTTTTCGGTTTGCTATGGACAATTTGTCAGCAGGAGAAAGTAGAGTCTTTCATTAAAATGAAGAGCATATTTTTGAAATGCACTTTCAAATATAAATTTCAGAACTTGTGATTTTTCTTTCTTTTTGGAAATCTGAATGGAGTTAAGCTCATAACTTCTGCTCTGAAGTGTAACAATGTTGTGATTCTGCATTAATACGTAGTCCTGTGAATGGATATTTGATGTCTCCTTCTAGATTTTAAAATATGAAGATAAAGTTTTATGGCACTTGCTTGAATCACCCAAGCTCCAGACTCAGATATTCAAGCATGATAGTTCAAGACAGTCTTTTTTTGTGTTTTATTCCTCACATTTAAGTAGAGTAACATTATAAGTACTTAGGCTATAACGAATTATGTGTGTCCTGAAGTCAGTGCACCCCTGAGAAAGAGTGAGACAGGTTTTGCATTTCCTGTCTGGGATCACTCTTTGACGGAGGGTGTAATGTCTTTGAAGTAAGAATAATCAAGTAAGGGAGTGTGTGGGGGTGAATCTACCCAAATGGAGGCGTATGCAGGGGAGTATCCTTACAGGGAAACAACTTTTTAGTAGTATTCTTATCAGTTCATGAAATGATGAGATTGAGTACATGCATTATGAGAATGTGTGCATTCAATGTGCTATTTTTTTAAAACAACTTTTCATTAATTTTAAAACAAAGATTGTACAAAATTATTTAATGATAAATAGAACAAAAACTTAACTATTTACAGGTGTGCACAACAAAATCAAACATAGAAAACTAAATTCAAGATGCTATTTTTGAACTGATGTGACTGTTTTGTTGTGATGTAATGCTTGGTAAAATGAACAGATGTGGATCAGTAAGAGATGTTGTTAGAAGCGTTTCATTCATAGGTTCATAGGTTCATAGGGGTGTACTAGGCTAATGGCTCTGGAACCTTTACAAGCCTAGCCCATAGGATTACCCTGGCATCGTGCCACCCGACCTTAGTTCTCAGTGCCTCTGTCGAGTAGAGCCACTGGAGTGATCCCTGGGGGGAATTTTCTATTTCCCATCCACTCATCAAGATTTCTGTTAAAGAGAGCCAGTGAGGTGCTCTGTTTGACATGTATGGGAAGTCTATTCCATAGCATAGACAGTCACTGTTTTTTGAAACTGTCCCTCCAGCACATTCTTTTGATTGTGGTAATGAGGTTGAGGTCTCTGAAGTGTGTGGTGTGGAGGGATTGGAATTTCTTTAGATGTAGCATTTCTAACAGAGCTGGGTCAGACATGGCTTTGTAAGTCAAGCAGAGATCGCCTCTAAGTAGGTGATATGAGACAGAGAACAGCTGGAGTTCTTTAAGTCTGTCCATATAGGACAAGTGTTTAAGGCCTAGGATCCTCTTTGTGAGATACTTTTGCGGCCTCTCCAGTTGTTGCAGTTGTCTAGTGAGGTACATGCCAAATGGGGGATTGTACTGGCATAATAAGAGAAGAGTAGAGGGAGACAATGACCTCTTTCTTCCTGAATGCAAAAGCCTTAGTAATGAGATGTGACACATAGAAAGACTTTCTGACCGCAGTGGTAATGTGGTGGTCAAAAGAGAGGTTGCTATCAACCTGTGTTCCCAGATCTCTTATAACCCTTCTGTTTTCAGTGGACAACCATCAATATGGTAATTCATGGGAACTGTTTTTTTCCCAAAAGGGATGATGACACATTTTTTGGCATTGAGCTTAAGGCCATGGTTCTGACACCAGTCGTTGGTCTCAGTGAGGCCTTTCTGTAGGATGTCAGCATCACTTGGAGAGTTAATAATAGCTCCCAACTTGCAATCATCTGCGAACATTGACAGCCAGAGTCCCTTTGTTTTGGTCTGGACTTCAGAGAAGTAGATACCAAACAGGAGAGGACCCAGGACCTATCCCTGTGGGACTCCACTTGTGACTGGTCGGCAGTCTGACTTGGAGTCAGCTACTTTCACACTGTGGGTTCTATTTGTGAGCCAGTTTGCAACCCACCTAGATATATAGGGGTTGATGCCTAGCTTAGTGAGTTTTTCTATGATTCCTGAGTGGGAATGGTATCAAAGGCCTTGACCAGATCAAGGTAGGCTGTATGAACCACCTTGCCTTCATCCTCAGCTCTGGCGACTGATCCAAAGAAGTTGACCAAGTTGAGCAGGCATGATCTACCCTTCACAAAACCAAACTGTGTGGGAGCCAGAGTTTGGAGATTCCCTATATCATTGTTTATTAGGTCCATGATGACGCATTCCATAGCTTTGCATATCAGACTCATCAGGCTAATGGGGTGATAGTTCCCAGGGTCTGTAGTCACTCCTCCTTTGTGGAGAGGGATGACTGTAGCAGTGCGCCATTCGGTAGGAACAAAGCCAGAGGTGAGGCAGTGATTGAACACAGCACACAGGTGAGGTGCCAGTTCACTCTGTAGTTCATGTAGAACACAGCCAGAGATATTGTCAGGTCCCATAGAAGCTGTATTCCTGGCCTTGGACAGTGCTGTTTTAACCTGTGCAGCAGTAATACTGGGTGTCTGGCAGTCTACTGGTATTGTGATTGGTCCTTTCGGAGGAAAGAGGGCTAAAGTTGGCACTGAATCTGTCGGCCAGTATATTGGCAATATCTATTGGCTTGGTATAGGAGGTACCATTGTGCAGTAGCTCAGAGCAAATATGGGTATTGCCATGGAGATTCTTTACATAACTATAGAAGGCCTTGTGGTTGTCTTTACTATCTGCTCCAATTCTGTTTTCATAGCTAGCTTTAGAGGATTTGACGAGGGATCTCAACTTTTTGTTGAGGCTGATAAGGGAGTTTATCCAGTCTTGGGACTTTACCTTATTCTGCATCAGTTTCCTCTTTCTGTTGTAAAGTTTGTTTATGGCAGGAGACCACCAAAATGGCTTCCTTTTTTTGGAGGAGAGCATCTTGGATTTACTGGGTATGGCGAGATCCATGAATTTGTGTTCGTGATCGTATAGTGCATTGGTGTATGATTCAGCAGTCATGCAATTATTCTCCATTTGCATGGGTGCCGTGAAGTTAGCTACCTCTGTTTTTAGGAGCCCAAAGTTAGCTTTGGAGAAGTTTTTCATGGTGGTTACCTTTGCAGGGGGGTGGGAGGGATGTGGATTTCCAAGGTGATTAGTTTCTGGTCAGATCTAACCAGGGAGGAGTTGACTATAGGTGTAGAGCAACAGTCGCCCATGTTAGTAATGACCAGGTCAAGGATGCTGCTAACTCTAGTGGGGGTAAGAACGAGCTGGTCCAGGGCATTGGAATCAATAAATTCTAGGAAATGTTGGGTAAGTATATTGGTACATGAGTAGTTTTCCCAGTTAATGGAGGGGTAGTTGAAGTTGCCCAGTATGAGAGTTTTAGGTTGGACCCTAATATTCTCCAGGGTGCTTAGGAACGTGGAGTGTGAGTCTTGGGACATGGTGGGGGACCTATAGTAGGCTATGACCTGAATCTCTGTCTTACCCAATATTAGCTACACCTGAAGTATCTCTGGTGTGTTATGTTGGGCTACCAGTCTGGCGGTGTGCATATCCTTTATGAATATGGAAACACCACCGCCTTTGGAGCTTTGGTCCAAGTTCTGGTGCCAAAAGGTGTGGAATGAGTTATAGCCTGGTAGTGCAGGGGTGCTTTCTGCTGACTTGAACCAGGTCTTTGTTACAGCACAAATGTCAGTGTTCTCTATCTTAAGGAGTGCTTTGAGTGAGTGCATTTTGAGATTTAGACTTCTAGCATTGAGCAGCATGACCCTCAGATTGCATTTGTTTGTAGCTGTTACGGTGGTAATTTGGAACACTGCCTAAAAAGGCACTATAGGGGTGACAAGAGCCTTGGCCAGTATCCATAAGCCCAAGGGTGATAGATGCAGGCCATATCTGGCAAAGCATCGAGGTCTGTCTATCATGTCATCCCAGGAAGACAGATACTGGATCCCCTTAGAATGACACCAGAAACTTAGCCAGTTGTTGAAATCAAGCATTTTCTGCTTGTACTGTGGTATCATTCTGGGTGATGGTAGGATGCTGGTCAGGGCTAGGGTCATACCAGCCTGGGCTACATAATCCGAGAGCTCCTCCATGTCTCTTTTCGTATAGTCCAGGGAGGTATATCTCACGTCATTCACACCCGCATGTACAATCACAGAGTCATATTTGTACCTGTTGTTGAGGGACCTGAGTGTGTGCATTATGTGCCAGATCCAGGCACCTGACAGGCATCTGACTGTTATGTTTTTCTTATTCAACCTAATGAATGGGACATCAGCGTGCCTCACTATAGAGTCATCTATGACTAGTGTGTTGGGCATGCTGTTTTGCCTTAGGGGATTTGGTTGAGTGGCACACTGGTTTGGAGAGTTATGTGTGTCGTGATTAGTGTTGTGGTGGTCAAATGCGTTTTTGCCTTGGAGGGCTCTGCTGCTTGGGTAGATTTTTATTGAGAGCCTCTGCGAAGATGAGTGTGTGCTTTGTGTTTTTATGTGAAGGCAGTGCTGGTGTGTGTTCTGGAGGGCTATGTGTTCCACGTGGTGTGGTGCAAGTGTTGACCTTCGCCTCTTGACCATCTATTCCAGTCTTGGCTGGAGAGTGTATGGCTTCCAATTTGGATTTATAAGTGCATCTCTCGCAAATCTGAGTGTTGGGAGGTAAGAGGAGAGGATTGTCGGTGTACATGAGGCAATTTCTGCATTGCCTCAGGATGTCCAAGTTCTCCAGGTTAATAGGAGAAAGCACAGGGAACTGACTTTTAGACATGCCTGGAGGGGTGGGCATTAATAATAAGCACTGGAGCTGTTTCCTTGTAGGACGTTTAGTGCTGATTGCACTTTTGTTTGCTACAATAATTGCTACAAGAAGTCTAGTAAAGTGCTAGACTAATAAGCTAGTAAAAGTGCAGGAGTGGAGAGAACTAGCAGATATAAGGGAAAACTTAAAGAGCACACATTGTGATTCATATACTAATGTTGATACACCATATTTGCCAAAAACAAATCTGGATGGTTTTATTGTTAAAATAACTAGAACGCCAAGAGTCTAGAGACATATTTACCTTCTTCTGCTCTTAAAAAGAAAGACCTTAAAAGTCCCCACTTGATTCAAAGCAGTGTAATATTCTGTGCAGTACTATGAAACTCACTAGGGTTTAAGCCCTACTTGGCCTCAAACAGTTTCATACATTAAACAGTACAATAAAACACCATATGGCTTAAATTCCCAGCTAACCCAAAGCAGTTAGATATGCTGCAGAATACTATGAAGTCCATTATGCCTTTAGTCTACCTCACACAATAGTTATCTTTCTTAATGAGGGTAATATTTAGCCTAACTCATAAAAGCCAGTATCAGCAGCTACAATTGCATAATTCACTGTCAGCTGCACAAGACTCCGCTTTCTTCGAGAAGGCAGCAAACAAAAAGTATTGTCATAGCAATGAGGCCTGAAACTAAGCACAATCCATGGAATCCCCAACTCCATACAAAGTACCAGATAAGACAATTCAAACAGATCCAAACAAATTACATACATTTTGTATTCAAATTAAATCCAGAAAGCCAAGACAAACCTGCAGTTCTTACATTTGATAAAGACAATTTCAACAATAACAAAGTTTGGCATCAAAGTCCTCTATAGTTCTAGCTTCCCACAATACTCAACCTGTCCTTCACTCAGACTCTGGAATAGATTGCCCATACATGTCAAGCAGAGTGCCTCTTTGGCCCTCTTCAAAAGGAATCTTGACGATTGGATGGGAGAAAGGAAATTCACCCCAGGGATCACGTCAGTCACCCTACTAGACAGGGGTCCAGGGAAGTAAATAGTGTGGGAAGAAATAGCCAGGGAATTGTTATGGCTAGGTTTGTATAGGCCCTAGGGCTGATAGCCTAGTACCAACCTATGAACCTATGCCAAGATTCAACAGCACTGCAGATTCTGTTAGTTGTATCCAAATGGCCCACAGCTTCAAATGATTTCACACTTGACATGAAAAATGGAACAGGAAATGTAAAGACAAGCAAAAAAAAAAAAACAGTAATACACTGTTTGCAGCTTTGCAGCACAGTTTGATGTAACTGTGCTGTGTCTCTTCATTGTTCACTGTAAAAGAAACTGTAGTACACTAGATAGATATCCACACATTGAACATACTGATGAATAAATAAACACACTGTATGTGTGGCTCATTTTCTAATTTGTTATTGTATTGATCACACTACTGGTATGTGCAGTGTTTATTTATTTTTTGTTTGTTTTATTTGCTGCCAATTTTCTTTCAAGAGAACTGAGTTCCTCCTTTTCTCCTTGTGTTGAGTTCCTCCTTTACTCTCTGTTTTGTTTTTGCTGACACTGTTTTAACTATGTTTGAAGTTTTATGTTATAATGTTATCTCTTTTCAACTTAAACTGATTTACTGTACTCTTCTGCGCAACTTCTTTTGTTATGTGTTACCTAATTCACTGTGGTACAGTGGTAGCGTTGTTACCTCACAGCAAGAGGTTCTCCCGTTCGATTCTTGGCTTGGCTTGGTAGTGTCTTTTGTGTGGAGTCTGCATGTCCTCCCTGCGGTTGGGTAGCGTTCGAAAGACATGCATGCGTAAATGGGCATGCCTTCGTTGAAGGTTGAGCATCGAGCTGGCACCTTGACTTTTCGTAAAAATCTACTGCCAATCATTAGCGGACAGGAGTTACGCTGTGGTGACCCCTTACCGGGAAAAAGCCGAAAGACAAACAACCTAATTCTACCACTTCTGTTCTGAATATATTTTAAGATATGTTTTTCAAGAGTAATATAACTGACTGTGAGAAATTCACTGAATCTCACCTCTGTGAGCCCTGATAATAGAAAATAAAAAACAGTTTTCATCTTACTGGTCTCTAAGACTGCTGAGCATACAAATCACTGTCCGTAGGATGTAATAATGAGTTATGGGAATGATAGGGGAGAAAAAAAACCATCATTTTGTGCATTTTTTTTCTTTTTCTTTTTTTTTAAGATAAGAAACCATTTTTTTCAGAGAATCCAATTTCAGGGACATTCATTTGATTTCAATTAACTTGTACAATAGTGTATTAATGGAATGTCCCATGCTGCCAGTAGTAATACAGACACTTGCGTGCTTGGTTGTTTATATTCTTTAGGTACTATTACAGAGGTTTTATTTTTGTTAATAGCTTTCATATAAGCATAAAACTACTTGATACTGTTGAGTGGTATTTTCTTGTATTTTTCCAATGCAGAATCTTGGGTCATACCTGAATATGAACAGTATTCTACCCAATGGGAGGGGGGAAAAGCGGATGATGACCTTTTTTATTGTAGCTCTTAAATCAACCTATTGTTGCAATGCAGGACTGTGTGTGATGAAAATGGGTATGATTGACCTTAGCAGTAGCTCTGGGCATCATGCAGGCAGAAAACGTAAAAAGGAGACAGCAAAAGTGATTCGTTTTTATGCAAGGCAGATGTGACATTGTACGTAATGTGGACAGACCTCATATTGACCCTCTGATTATGGTGAATAATGTGTTTGTAGCTATACTACACTTAATACTGCATCCCTTTCCTTAAGCAAAATGTATTCAAGATTATACGTAGAATAATAGATGTATTAATTTGTAGTATTCTAGAAGCATTGTTTGGTATGTATTTAAATTATTTACACATAGTAATACAATAATTTTAATAGAACAGGTATTTACAGTTGCTAAATAGCAACTGTATGATTTAGTCCTTGTTCTTATAACAGGTTACAGATTTGCTTTTCCAAATGTGGATAGAGTCACAGACAGTAGATATGGTCATGATAGATTCAGCGATCACTTCAGGAAAGGTATCATGTTTAGGTAGTATAGTCACACCGAGATTCAGATGATATATTAACAGGTTCAATATTATGATCCAGGTAACTGTATATGTCTGGAACAATCTTTTAACTGGCATGTGACCCACATCTTAATTAGAACTGTCCCATGCTACCATTCTCTCAGAAACTTAAGTAATATTAATTGAGAACAGTCCTGTATATCTACAATTACAGCCTGAGCTTCAGTCTGTCTTTATTTTTTACAATAAAGGTCCTTGTTGTATTAGTCTGATGTACCACAACAACTTCCTGCTGCTCCAATGCTTGTCAAAACAATTCTGAATCCTGATAATCTAGCCAGGCTTCAGGGCAGATAGAGTTTTAGCTGGAAAGATGTAATTTAGCTTCTGCTTTTGCTGAACCTTCATCAGACTGGATTTCAAATGTGACATTTTTATGGTTGAAGTAAAGTAAATGAGATGGGTAACTTTGTCTTTATGTTCTTTCCCAGCAACAATTGAGCAGTTGACAGATGACCACTTGTAATAGAATGTTTCTAGACAGAAAACAATCCTGTTGTGAGTTGGTAGCTTATTTCTTCATTATGTTTTTGATATTTTGCATGACTTTCAACTTGAACATTAGACTGTGGGTCTAAGGTAATGTGTGGAAGTTTCCAGTCCTGTGAGAATGTATGGGAGTCTTGACTGACAAATTGCAGGTATTAGCATGTTAGGGATTCTTGACATAAATACATGTTTTTTATCAACATAATTGGTAACTGTGAAGATTCATCTCATAATTTGATAAGTTATGGATACTTTGAATAAAAGTTTCTCTCTTTTTTAATTTCTCCAACTCTTGGGTTTCTAATACCATGAAAAGAATGGACCCCATTCCTAAATCAAAATATGATTAAAGTTCATGAATTTAGTATTATTTCAATATTTGATGTTAGCCAGAAGTGTTCTTCGTAGCACCCACAATGTGCCCAGTAATAACTCCTTCTGCAATTCATATGGAGTTACATGTATCAGTATCATATCTAAGTACAATTCTAAATTCATTGTGTAAGACCCGTTGCTCCTACTGCTATTGGAACTGCCCAGGCATCCTTCTTCCACAGTGCCCCCATTTCTGCCTGCAAATCCTGGTACTTTATGAGTTTGTGTCTCTGTATGTAAGACACTGTAGTCACTGGGTATAGCAATTTCAATGATCAATGCTACTTTTGTCTTCCTCTCGCAGGCTACTGTATCTGGTTTTCTCACATCTGTTTTTTGAACTATTGGTAATGGGTGATCCCATGTGATATAAACTTCATCATTTTCTATGATGCTTTGTGTTTCATGTTTCCAGTGTTTTTTAGCTACTTCAATATTATGTTTGCACAATCCCCAACAGTCTTGCTGCCTTATTATACCTTTCAGTATACAGCTCTTCTGCATTAGTATATCAGAACCAGCAACAAGATGTGTGACTGTTTCCAATTCTGTTTTATAAAACCTACATTTGTCTGTTTCTTCCGCATATTATTTATTTATTTGCTTATTGACATTTGGTGACCGGTAAAGTCCAACTGGGTCAGAAACCCACGTTCAGCGAAGACCCGGGGAGAAAAGCTCCAAACAGTGTCAATTAAAGGCATAAAGCAGATTAACATATATAATCAAATTAAAAGACAAAGTATAAACATACATAGTTGCCAGAGGCACATTAGGTGGTAGAGAATGTCCATACCTATTTACATTAGGATATTTTTACAAATATTTATACAAATTATATAATGGTCATTAAGCACAGATAGATAATAGATTTTGAGGAGGAGAGGTGACTTGAAAAGAAGACTTTAAGTAGTTAATTAGGGATTAATGAGATGTGTTACACTGAGAGATGCAAAGATCTTGAGCTAATTTCTGTTTGTGGGATGCTCTACTGTAAGCCCAGGGGTTAGAAGGATGAGCCGAGAAGAATTAAAGTTGGTATAATGTTAGAGGGAGGGTGGAAGATGAGTGGAGAGAAGGGAAAAAAGAAAACCAAAAGAAGTTGGGAAAATTAGATGTTAGCTTATGGGCATGGGCAGGTCCAGGAATTGTAGAGGTAGCTTTTTAGTATGAGCTTAAACTTTTTTGGAGTTTTCTATAATAGTGATATTATTTGGTAAGTTGTTCCAAAATTTATCTATGGCATAAGAATAGAGACACTCACCGGCTGTTTTATTGGGTTTGTGTATGTCTATAAGTTGTCTGCAGCTCAGTGGTTTCTGATGGGAATATGTGTGCGGGGTAAATTTTAGGGATGGAGAGTTATCTGGTTTATATATTAGTTTTTGTACAATTGAGAGTTGTAGGTAGTCAAGATAGTGGGAAAATTCTAGCCAGTTGAGCAACTGTAGAGCACAGCAGTGCCGAGTGCAGTATAGTAAACTAGTGGCAGATTTAGCAATTTTATAATAACAAGACTGGAGTATGGGTTTTGAGAGAGGTGTGTAGATTAGTAAAAATGGGAGTAGCATAGAGTAGAGTAGAGAAGGGATTAGGTAGGTATTAGCTAGTACTTTTTTGGTGTCTGGGTCCATAAAGTTTTTATGTCTACAGAGTGTTTCTAGTTGAAATGAGTTTTTTATGGCATTAAGTATGTGCTGGTCAATGTAAGTTTGTTGTCTATGGTGATACCCAATAGTTGTGCACTTACTACAGTTTCAATCTCAGTTTTGTTATGGGAGTAGATTTTGAAGTCAGATGTGTTAGTTTTTAGAGAAAAAAAGTAAAAGTTTGGTTTTGTTAGGGTTTAGCAATAATTGTGCATCAGTTAGCCATGATTCTATTGAGGTAAATCCAGTCTGTGTTTTTTGCATCAGGTCAATCATGTTGCTAGAGGAGGTTATGACTGTGGAAGCATTAGCTTACTGGATTAGTGTGCTGTGATTGCAAGCAGTATGTAAGTTACCCTTTATGAATATATTGAAGAGGAGGGGTCCTAGAATGGACCCCTGTGGGACTCTGGTTTTGTTGGTTTGGTACTGAGATAGGCAACCCTGCCACTTTACACATTGTTGCCTATTGGATAGATAACTGTTAAACTGTTGCTTTGAGGGTGATGTACAGCCTAGTATTGATAGCTGCTGAAGTAATTTGTTGTGTGAGACTGTGTCAAAGGCCTTTGACAGATCCAGTAGTATTACGGAGGTGTGTAGATTGGCGCCCCAAGCTTTGTTTACTATTTCAGTGAAAGATAAGAGCTGTTGTTGTACTATGACTAGGCCTGAAACTGTGTTGGGTGGATGTGAGGAGGTTATTATGGGTAAGGTGGTTTAGCAGTTGTATATGTATGCACCTCTCAAGCAGTTTCTATAATGGAGAAAGGATAGAGATGGGTCTGTAGTTTGTAAGTTCTTTAGATTTACCTCCTTTGTGTAGAGGGGTTATTTTTGATTTTTTCCAGAGGGTAGGGACATATGATTCTGAAATAGATTGATTAATAAGAATGCTAACTGGTTAAGTGATAGAGTCAGTGGCACGTTTTAAGTATTCTGGTAGAAGATTGTCAGAGGAAGATAAGCAAAGTGTAAGCTTAGGGAGATGTTTATGAATTGATGTAGTAGGAACTGGTTGTAAAGAGAATGGAGGTACAGTATGATGTTGGTAGTGGGTAAATGTAGTGTTATCACCCTTATTGGTTGTTTGGTGGGGTTTGAGATTGTTGGAATATGTATTAGAGTTAAAGCCTAAGACTACTGTAGCTATACTGTCTATGAAGTTGGTATTGAACATATTAGCTATTTCAGTTGGTGTCTTATCTGGGTTTGGGGAGGGGTGTTGTGTGGACCCAGGGGTGAGAAGTGATGTAATGGTTTTCCAGAAAGTTTTTGGGTTATTTTTATAATTAGTTAATTACTGTGAAAAGTAATTTTATTTATCTGCATACACTGATTTTTAGCTTTATTATGTAGCTGCTTGTAGTTTTGCAAGTTGGCATCCTTTTTTTTATTTTTGAGCCAGTTTTTCCAAGCTCTGTCTTTAATATGTAATATTTGTTTGTTTAGTTTTGTTAGCCAAGGTACATGATTAGCCATGGTTCTTTTTTTTGTAAGAGGAGCTAAGCTAAGTTGTTGAGGGTGTCTAGGAATATTTTATTAAAATAGCTAACAGTGTTATCTAGAGATAGAGTGTTGTCATTTTAATATGTTTTTAAACTAGTTTTGACTGAAATTTGTTAAGTTTCTGGATGTTTTGTAGATATGGGTTTTGGGCTTTTGGGAAGTGGTTCTATAAGTATAGGTAGGTAAATGGTCACTTAAATATTGGGAAGTGTAATGGAGTTTGAGTATTTGAGAGGGTCAAAGACAGGGATCCAGTCCAGGGCGGAGCTTGGGTTGTTGTTTTGTATTCTAGTAGGGGAGGTGATCGGTTATGTAAAGCTGTGGAGTTGGCTACTATTTGCTGGTGAGTCACTAGATAGATTTAGCCAATTGATATTAGTATCTCCCATGATTAGTGCTTCATTTGAGATGTTTTTGGACACCCATGAGAGAAAGTCTTCCAAGATAGGGATGTTTTGGCTTGGGGGAATATGTATTGTTATAATACAGAGTTGTTTATTATTGTTTATTTTTAATAATGCTATGAGTATTTCAGCATTGCCAAATGTAGGAATAGATTTGGAGAGTGGTAGAACTATATAAATGTTGGGATAGATTAAGGCTACACCTCCTCATTTTTTGTTGATGCTGTCATTTCTTAGTATGCCATAGCCTGGAGGGTGGAATTCTGTGTCTTTGATGTGTGGTTGTAACCAAGTTTCAGTGCGAGCTACTAAATCAGGGAAGTATTGTGATAGCCATTTGTGGAATTCTGTTATTTTGTTACAGATGCTGTATATGTTTAGGTTGACTAGCATCAAATGTTTTGTGGATGGTATTTGGGGTGTGGTGTGGTTTTGAGGGGGTCCAGGGTTAGAGTGAATGTCACCACATTTATTTAGGTCATTAAGGTAAGAGGAGTATTTGTAGTGGCTAGCTAGTGTTTTGTTTACCAGTAAGGCCTGATATATCTTTTGGGTGGGTTCTAAGGAGAAGTCAAGAATTTGTCTCTTTAAAAAGTAGAGTATGTTAGTGTCAATGAGGCTAGGTGTTATATTGGAGAAACTATTTGAATGCTTGTTATGGGTTTGAGGAGGTGGGTGATAATGAAGCTAGATTTACATGTGAAAAACTAAGGGAAGTGATATGTGTTACTAGTGTTAGAGTAATTAATGTGAGTATGGTTAGAAGACTGTTATAATTTAGTTGTAGCATGTTTGTAACAGTAAGAAGTTGTGTTGTAGTTTTGTTTGGGAGTGTTTAGTGGAAGTAGTAATGTGGTATAAGGGATGTATTAAATTAGGAATAAGTAGGAATGGTTGTTAGGTTTCTAATGAAAGAGCAGGGGAAAGTGTGTGATTGGGCAAGGGAAGATTGGAGGTGGAGCTTGGTTTGGTATAAAAGTAATTGAAAAGGGGGTGGGTGGGAATGGGGGCAGGGTAGGGGAGTGGAGTGAGCCTGAGCAGAGCATGGGTGAATGGAATGGGCTGAGTCGTACTGGAGTGCAAGAGAGGCAAGAGAAAAAAATAAACTATCAGCTATGCAGTCATATGCAATATAGTGATAAAGTAGACAGTTCACTTATTGGGACTGTGTGATATTGTGAAACTAAAATGACTTGCCTTGTTCCTTCCTACTTAGATTGAGAGATAGTGGTAGAGAAAGGACAGGAAAACAATTTTGTCTTTCCTTTGCCCAATGCTTTATACTATTTTGTGGGGTGTATATATCAAATGCTCACAACTTCAGCTACGGCTATTGAGTAGTGTGCACGCCACTAGAAATAGGCATGTTAGAGGTACTATTAAAGTATTTTAGGCCATACACTGTTTGTAATTGGGTAGATAGTTTTTGTTTTGTTTTCAGACTTCCTTAGGGGGAATTCAGTTCCTTGCTGACTTGCTGATGTTATTTAGGTGAAAGTGGTCACAAGCAGGCAATCAGTTTAGAGTGTCCATCTCAGGGCAGAGTATATGGGACTGTAAAAAAAATAGAGACAGTGTAATAGTTAGGAAAGGGTAGTTGACAGTATCACCTCGTACTATTACCCTATATCAAGACAATAGAGTAAGACACAGCATATACATTTATTTATTTTACATTTTGTTGACCGGGATTTTCCGACTGAACTGAACAGCCCGTTTTCAGTGGAGACCCGGGGAGAAAAGCTCCAACATATTATACAATTTTCATTATAAATTAGCATTAAACAGCAATGTTACAGGACATATTACAAAACATTAAGTAGCAATACAATGTTATACAGTGAAAATAATCAGGAATATAGCATAACTATTTCAAGATGTATACAAATAAATATGTCATTAAGATGAGTATAGGTTTTGGGGTAAGTGGTTACAAAAACCCAGTTTTATCATAATGTAGTTGCATGAAGGCAAGACAATTACAATATAATGTTTCTCTGAGGGGATTTGCTTAATAGATTTTAGAAAACAGTAGAAAGAGTAGTCAAGGAAGATTAGAGAGAGCTAGTGAGAAGAGTGAGTTAAGGACAGAAAGTAGATTAAGGTATGAGAAGTAGGGGATGTTTTAGGAGGGAGAGTGCAGTGGCAGGACCAGTGACTTTTAAAGTGCTCTTTGGTGGCTGTCTTAAATTGTTTAGGATGTGTAAGGGTCCTGATTTCTAGTGGGAGCCTATTTCAGGCAATAGTGGGGTGATAGCTGTACACAATTCAAAAAAAGGAGGCTTTTTTGTTCACCGGTGGGAGTGGGGAGCTTAGAGCAGCCTATCTATCCCTGGAGGAGTGTTCCCAGCACAAGAATCTGGTAGTCTATTGGCCGTTTTGGGCCAATTTCTAGCTCTTTCAAGTCCCCCTGTATAAAACCCGCTTTGGCCTGGTTTATGCACTTGTTACTACTCAGCTAAGCTCTTTGTGGTCCTGCAGAGTGGTGCTAGCAGCAGAAAGGCTAAAAGAGTGACTGCTTACCTGATAAAAGTGTTTTTTTCCTGCTACTACCTGGGTGACTGTCCGATCTAGCTAAATAGCAAGTATTTCTGCTTCTTTAACTGTTTTAAACTGTTTAAAGTTGTTTTTGCACCTGCACTTTTAAAGTTTGTCCTGTTTGTTGCATTTACCTGTTGAGGCTACACACTCAAGTGCGCTAGCCTGTGTTACATATTTATTGCATTTTCCTGCTGTTTATTTGCAAAAAAAGAAAAAACAAAAAAATGATCCTTGTTTCCCACCTTTCCTGACCTAGAGTAGTCCAAATACAGGCTTTGCTGTATTCTGGACTTTTGGAAAGTTCCTGTGTTGCCCATTTCCTTTCTTGGATAAAAGGAGGCTTCTTTGTTAACCAGTGGGAGTGGGGAGCTTAGAGCAGCCTATCTATCCCTGGAGGAGTGTTCCCAGCACAAGAATCTGCTAGTCTATTGGCCGTCTTGGGCCAATTTTTAGCTCTTTCAAGTCCCCCTGTATAAAACCCGCTTTGGCGCAGTTTTTGTGCTTGTTACTACACAGCCAAGCTCCACTGCACTTTTAAAGTTTGTCCTGTTTGTTGCATTTACCTGTTGAGGCTACACAGTCAAGTGCGCTAGCCTGTATTACATATTTATTGCATTTTCCTGCTGTTTATTTGCAAAAAAGAAAAAAACAAAAAAATTATCCTTGTTTCCCACCTTTCCTGACCTAGAGTAGTCCAAGTACAGGCTTTGCTGTATTCTGGACTTTTGGAAAGTTCCTGTGTTGCCCATTTCCTTTCTTGGATAAAAGGAGGCTTCTTTGCTCACCAGTGGGAGTGGGGAGCTTAGAGCAGCCTATTTATCCCTGGAGGAGTGTTCCCAGCACAATAATCTGCTAGTCTATTGGCCGTTTTGGGCCAATTTCTAGCTCTTTCAAGTCCCCCTGTATAAAACCCACTTTGGCGTGGTTTTTGCACTTGTTACTACTCAGCCAAGCTCCTTGTGGTCCTGCAGAGTGGTGCTAGCAGCAGAGAGGCTAAAAGAGTGACTGTTTACCTGATAAAAGTGTTTTTTTCCTGCTACTACCTGGGCGACTGTCTGATCTAGCTAAATAGCAAGGATTTCTGCTTCTTTAACTGTTTAAAGTTGTTTTTGCACCTGCACTTTTAAAGTTTGTCCTGTTTGTTGCATTTACCTGTTGAGGCTACACACTCAAGTGCGCTAGCCTGTGTTACATATTTATTGCATTTTCCTGCTGTTTATTTACAAAAAAAGAAAAAAAAACAAAAGAATTATCCTTGTTTCCCACCTTTCCTGACCTAGAGTAGTCCAAATACAGGCTTTGCTGTATTTTGGACTTTTGGAAAGTTCCTGTGTTGCCCATTTCCTTTCTTGGATAAAAGAAGGCTTCTTTGTTCACCAGTGGGAGTGGGGAGCTTAGAGCAGCCTATCTATCCCTGGAGGAGTGTTCCCAGCACAATAATCTGCTAGTCTATTGGCCGTCTTGGGCCAATTTCTAGCTCTTTCACGTCCCCCTGTATAAAACCCGCTTTGGCACAGTTTTTGTGCTTGTTACTACTCAGCCAAGCTCCTCGTGGTCCTGCAGAGTGGTGCTAGCAGCAGAGAGGCTAAAAGAGCGACTGCTTACCTGATAAAAGTGTTTTTTTTCTGCTACTACCTGGGTGACTGTCCGATCTAGCTAAATAGCAAGTATTTCTGCTTCTTTAACTGTTTTAAACTGTTTAAAGTTGTTTTTGCACTTGCACTTTTAAAGTTTGTCCTGTTTGTTGCATTTACCTGTTGAGGCTACACATTCAAGTGCACTAGCCTGTGTTACATATTTATTGCATTTTCCTGCTGTTTATTTGCAAAAAAGAAAAAAACAAAAAAATTATCCTTGTTTCCCACCTTTCCTGACCTAGAGTAGTCCAGGTACAGGCTTTGCTGTATTCTGGCCTTTTGGAAAGTTCCTGTGTTGCCCATTTCCTTTCTTGGATAAAAGGAGGCTTCTTTGTTCACCAGTTGGAGTGGGGAGCTTAGAGCAGCCTATCTATCCCTGGAGGAGTGTTCCCAGCACAAGAATCTGGTAGTCTATTGGCTGTTTTTGGGCCTATTTCTAGCTCTTTCAAGTCCCCCTGTATAAAACCCGCTTTGGCGCGGTTTTTCCGCTTGTTACTACTCAGCCAAGCTCCTCATGGTCCTGCAGAGTGGTGCTAGCAGCAGAGAGGCTAAAAGAGTGACTGCTTACCTGATAAAAGTGTTTTTTTCCTGCTACTACCTGGGCGACTGTTCGATCTAGCTAAATAGCAAGTATTACTGCTTCTTTAACTGTTTTAAACTGTTTAAAGTTGTTTTTGCACCTGCACTTTTAAAGTTTGTCCTGTTTGTTGCATTTACCTGTTGAGGCTACACACTCAAGTGCACTAGCCTGTGTTACATATTTATTGCATTTTCCTGCTGTTTATTTGCAAAAAAGAAAAAAAAAACAAAAAAATGATCCTTGTTTCCAGCCTTTCCTGAGCTAGAATAGTCCAAATACAGGCTTTGCTGTATTCTGGACTTTTGGAAAGTTCCTGTTTTGCCCATTTCCTTTCTTGGATAAAAGGAGGCTTCTTTGTTCACCAGTGGGAGTGGGGAGCTTAGAGCAGCCTATCTATCCCTGGAGGAGTGTTCCCAGCACAAGAATCTGCAAGTCTATTTTCCAGTTTGGGCCAATTTCTAGCTCTTTAGAGTCCCGCTGTATAAAACCCGCTTTAGCATGGCTTTGCGAGATTTTGCGCATAGCGCAGCATCGAGCAGCGCCGCTTAATCGGGTTTAAACCATTCTCCACTCCACAAAGTCTGCTCTTCACTTTTTCCCTTAGAACTGCTCTAGATCTTATAATAAACACCCTATTCCTACTCTAAAGCCTGGCACTTGCTCACTAAAGCAATTAAATAAGTCAACACTAAAAAATTAAAAGCACTACACCCTCACAAACTCCCCTTGAGTACCTTACTCCCCATTGGCCCTTTTTTCAATTTTAAAGGAGTTCACTGTACTATTCTAGCATGTCCAAAGGTCAGCTGGCAGTCTCCTCTCCGGTCCAGCTGGTGAATCTGGGAATCTTGAGGCAGTGTTACAACTGCCTCATGTACACAGACAACCCTCTCCTCCTCCCAACAAGTTCCAACATATGTGAGAGATGCAACCATATAGCCAAACTGGAGGCTAAGCTCTCTCAACTCAGTACTGGCGTAACCAGTCAGGAGGAGAAGGCATCCACACTCACTACAATTCCAGTCTCACATAGACCTACCATGACATCAAACCAAACACATAAACACACAAAAACATACTCGGAGGCTCTAAATAAAAATCTTCCTAAGCAGCAGAGAACGCCAAAGCAGACACCCAAGCTACTGCTACCCCAAAACAAAACATGTGCAACACATAGTTCACAAAGCCAGTGTGCCGAACAGTCACAGCCCTTAAGGCTAAACAACACACCTGATACACTTGTAATAGGTGATTCTATCATCAGGCACACTGACGTCCCGCTCACCAGGCTGAACAAGGAGAAGGTCACGGTGAGCTGCCTGTCGGGCGCTAGGATCCGCCACATAACACAAGCACTCAGGTCACTCCAAGGCAAGTACAAATATGACTCAGTCATTGGCCATGCTGGTGTGAATAACCTGAGACATATCTCCCTGGACTACATGAAAAGAGACATAGAGGAGCTCTCTGAACATGTAGCCCAAGCTGGTATGACCCTGACCTTGAGTAGCATCTTACCCTCACCAAGAATGATGCCACAATATGAAGACAAGATGATCAATTTCAACAATTGGCTTAAGTATTAGTGTCATTCAAAGGGGATCCAATGCCTGTCAGCCTGGGATGACATGCTCGACAAGCCACGCTGCTTCACTAGGGACGGCTTGCACCTGTCACCCCTGGGCTTTCGGATATTGGCAAAGGCTCTTGCCACCCCCATAGTGCCTTTTTTAGGCAAGGCTCAAAAGACAAACCCACCTCCATAGGTATCACAAGGGATAAGAAACTAAGAGTAATGCTACTCAATGCCAGAAGTCTAAACCTCAAGATGCATGCACTCGAAACTCTCCTTAGCATAGAGAACATCGATATCTGTGCAGTAACAGAAACCTGGTTCAAGGCTCCCGAGAGCACCCCAGCACTACCAGGTTATACCTCATACCATGCTTTTCGGCCCCAAAACTCAGACCAAACCACAAAAGGAGGGGGAGTATCAATATTCGTCAAAGATACCCACACCTCCAGGTTGGTGGCACAGCACGAAGCATCGGAGACTATCCATGTGCAACTAACAGTGGGTAAAACTGCCTTCCAGTTTATAGCCTGCTACAGACCACCCTCCCAAACCCAGGAACCCCACTCAGCTTTCCTGAGAACACTGGAAAATATGAAGGTCTCTCCAAACACCATTATATCGGGCGACTTCAGCTACCCAAACATAGACTGGGAGCATTACTCTAGCTCCAACACCCTAGCCCAAAGTTTCCTAGAATTTATAAACTCAGATGCTATGGAACAACTTGTGACCACTCCCACAAGAGGGGAAAACATACTGGACCTGATCATTACCAACATGGGGACTCTATGCTCCAGACCAGAAGTGTATCCCTCACTGGTAAGATCAGACCATAAATTAATCTCACTGGATATCCACATCCTGACCCCACCCCCTGCCCAGAAAACCACAGTGAAAAACTTCTCTAAAGCAAACTTCACACTACTCAAAACAGAGGTGGAATCCTTCAAAGCCCCTGGGCCTATGGAAAATACGGCCCAGACCGCAGAATCCTTTATAAACACATTCTATGAACAACTTCAGGAATGCATGGATCATGCAATCCCAAATAAAACTAAGACCCAATCCCCCAAAGGCAGGCGTCCTGTCTGGTGGACCCCAGCCATAAACAAACTATACAATAGAAGAAGGAAGTTACTACATGATAGAGCAAAATCCCAAAAAGGGAAAGCATCTCTGATCAGGATTAGCAAAAAACTACGGGCACTCATAAAATCATCTAAGGCCAGCTTTGAGAGAAAAATTGCACAGGACACTAAAGATAATTACAAAGCTTTCTTTAGTTATGTTAGGAACCTGGGTGGGAATTCCCAGATATGCTCAGAATTAGTTCAAAATGACAAAAAATACACTGAACCCACAGACATTGCCAACATCCTGGCTGACAGGTTCAGTGCAAGCTCCCCCCCCTCCCCACCAAAAGAGCAAATATCTACTCCAGCAGAGTGCTGCCCCCCTGACATCTCAGATGTTCAGGTAGGAACCACCCTCTCCAAAGCAAAAAACACATCAATGGGACCAGACGGTGTCCTGGGCTGCATCCTACATGAACTCCAAGATGAGCTGAACCCAAACATAAAGCTACTGTTCAATCACAGCCTTACTACAGGATATGTACCCAAAGAGTGGCGTACAGCAACAGTGGTCCCTCTCCACAAAGGTGGTGCCTCAACGGAGCCTGGAAACTATCGCCCCATAAGCCTGACTAGCTTGGTCGGCAAAGCTATGGAAAGGATCATCATGGAACTCATAAATAAAGATATTGGAGACCTACAGACACTGGACCCTACCCAGTTTGGCTTTGTTAAGGGCAGACCCTGCCTCTTAAACCTGGTTGATTTCTTTGAAACAGTCACCAAGGCCACTGATGAGGGGAAGGTGGTCCACACAGCCGGTCCACACAGCCTACCTGGACCTCGCAAAAGCCTTCGATACAATACCCCACTCGGGCATCATAGATAAGCTATCCAGCTTAAATATAAACCCCTATGTCACTAGATGGGTTGCAGACTGGCTCAAGGACAGAACCCACATGGTTAGAATTGCTGGAGCCATGTCAGACTCCAAACCAGTTACAAGTGGCATCCCACAAGGCTCAGTCTTGGGACCTCTCTTGTTCGGTATGTATTTCTCAGAGGTACAGGCCAACACGGAAGGACTGTGGCTGACCAAGTTCGCAGATGGCTGCAAACTGGGTGCCATAATCAACTCTCCAGCTGACACAAGCATCGTCCAAAAGGGTCTCATAGAAACAGACAACTGGTGCCAGAGCCATGGCCTCAAACTAAACACCAAAAAGTGTATAGTCATCCCCTTTAGCAAAAACAAAGTGCCCACAAATTACCACATAGGTGGTAATCCATTAAGTATGGAAGAAGTAATTAGGGACCTGGGGACCCAAGTTGATAGCAATCTCTCATTTGACAACCACGTGGCCAAAGTGGTTAGAAAAACATTCTATACAGCCCACCTAATCATGAAGGGATTCACATCTAGATCAGGGGAGGTCATTGTGCCTCTTTACTCATCCCTCATCAGGCCCATAATTGAGTACAATGCCCCTTTTGGGATGTACCTTACCAGACACCTGCAGCAACTAGAAAGACCCCAAAAGTACCTCACCAAGAGGATCAAAGGGCTCAAACAGATGCCATATGCTGCCCGGTTAAAGAAACTCCAGCTCTACTCAGTTGCATACCGCCTGCTTAGAGGCGATCTGTGCCTGACGTATAAAGCCATGTCCAACCCGGAATTAATGGACATGCTGCACCTCAGAAAATCCAAATCCCAACGAGCTAAGTGCTCGAGGGACTTGAACCTCAGCACAGAAATAAATAGGGCATGCTGGAGGGACAAATTCATAACCCAGAGGCTCCCTTCACTCTGGAATAAAATCCCAGTCCAGGTTAGGCAGAGTCCCTCACTGACTCTCTTCAAGAGGAATCTTGATGAGTGGATGGGAGATTGTAGGTTTACCCCAGGTATCACTTCTGTGTCACTGTTAGACAGGCACAGTAAACTAAACCTCGAAAAAGGGCATAGTTAAATTCATTTTAATGGGTGGCAAAAGCCAAACACACTCTGGCTAGGCTTACAAATGCCCTAGGGCAGATAGCCTAGTATGAACCTAAAGGCAACAGTATGGATAAATATCAAATATCAATATCAAAGCAGCACTACTTATATGGTAGCATTCACATTAAAGCAAGATCCGTAAACAGTATAACTCACCAGTATTGTATCATGGAGATAATATTCACTCTTTTGTAAAAACTTTACAGCACCATTAATTTCCTAACAGTTGTTTAAAGTATATACCATGTTTTGTTTAACCCACTAGTATTGCAGTGTATAGGTAATTATCACTCTGTATAACTATAGTACATTGCATCATTCGCAACAACAGCTTTTATATAACTTTATAGCCAAACTTTCCATGTATTGTATAACACAGCGATGTATTCCAGCAATATACTAGAGCCATAATACAATGTTCAATGGACTTTGTACACCAGCATGTACGCAGTCCACATTGTTGGCCAGTCAGTATTAACCTTTCATCTTTTTGTTTAAAGTCACCTCTCCTTAACCATTTTTGTGTTTGATCCTGATCAACATGAGATTGTTCCAAAAGATTTCTATACTTGCAACTACATTTATGCATTTATCACATTTCTTGCCATCTCATCAGATACTTCACCTTATATTCTTTCTTTTGTTTCTTGTCACATTCAGTTGCTGTCTGATTTTTATCTACTTCAGGTTTGATTTCCATTCCCGCTGGACAGCGGTATATGCTTCTGCTAAACTAAGTAGTTAAATCATCTTAAACTTATTCTCCTCATGTTTTAAAACCTTCACTACATTTGGGTCTTGTGAAGTCAGCAGATACAATATATGCAGTCCTATAACTGCAGATCTATACATGTAATCATTTTTGAGGAGACCCATACCTCCTTCAGAATGAGGAATATATAATTTTGGTATGCACTGATTTTTATAAATCATTTGATAAGCATGACACATCTTTCTTGTTTTCCTGTCCAAGCAATCTAACACTTTTTGAGGCCATTGAGGACAGGAAGAGCAAATTGGCTTATAGCTTGTACTTAGATGTCAGTACTGTTTTCAATATTAATTTTAGTCTTCTAAAAATATTCCTTACTAAGTTTTATTCACATTTGTTCATTTTTTATTGTTGATCTATTATCAGTTCCCAAATATTTATACACTCCTTCTTGCTCAAGCCCATTTATATCACATTCCTGTCCCAAACTGATATTTTCTTGGTGCTGCAGCTTTCCTGTTTTAAAGGTTACTTTTGCACATTAATCAAGACCAAATGACATTCTTACATCATCTGAAAAAGGTTTTAACAACTTGCAGTTGTGCTTTCAGTTCCTGATCTGATGAACAATGCAGTTTAAATCATCTATAAAAAGAAGATGAGAAGTCTTCTACTTTGTTGTTTTCTGGGAGCCAAATTGTAGCCATGGCCTAATCTGTTAAGTAGAGAGCTTAATGTGTTAAGGGCAAGACAAAAGAGCAGCGGTGGCAAAAGAGTCACCCTGGAATATCCCCTTTGAATTTTTATCCCTAGAATAATAATTTGTCCTTTATCATGGCTTAACTACAAAGTGGTTTGCCATGGTTTTATGGATGCTGTAATGTAAGCAATCAGTGTAGGGTGTATCGTATACATTTTTAAGAACTCTTTTATCCATGAATGTGGGATAATGTTAAATTTACCTCCATAAAACTGACCTTGCCAAACTTGAGTCTTGCTACAATAAAATTTGCCACAGAGGTCTCATACAGGTCACATCACTGCATATCTCTCAAGCAGCTAAAATGGCTTGAAATTCCTCAACTGCTACACTTTAATCCACTAATCTTTGCCCACAAAACCCTCCATCAATCAGATAAAACCCCTGCTCTCCAAAAACTCATACAGCCATACACCAACTCTAGATCCCTCCACTCTAGCAATAAACCCCTCCTAGACATCAACAAAGCAAACAATGCAGCTGGTGAATCACTTTTTTCAAACTATATTCCAAAACTATGGAATAAACTACCAACCCCACTTGCTTCTAACCACTCTTCATTACAATTTAAAAAACTCCTAAAAACACATCTCACAAATATTTGGCTCTGTCCCTGCAACTCTCCAGGACAGCCAATTTCTCCTGCCTCTGTAACTAGAAATTCCTTCTGATTTTTTTTCTTTTTTGGTAGCTTTATCCGTCTTCAGTTGCAATGAATAATAAACATCATTGAAGTGTTATAACTACATTGTAAATGTAAATGTCATTGAATTGCTATAACTACATTGTAAATGTAAATGTATACTTCCCAAGAATTGTACTTGCCAAAAGTATGTGATTGTTTTTGTGAGAACTGCCTATGATTTCTTCCATATATATTTTTTCTTTCGTATTATTTCTATAATAACTGGAGCTTTTCTCCCCAGGCCTCCACTGAAAAAGGACCTGTGTCCAGTCTGACTTCCCCAGTAAACAAATGTAAAATAAAATAAATAAATGAAATGCTTTTTTGTAGACTATCCATGTCATACATAGATTCTTCCACTTTCTACAGTTTTTCATTATGACTTTGTTTAACAACAAATTATCCTTTGTTCCATATAACTTTCGTTTGTTATCCTTTTGTTCTAGTGCTATGATTATGTTTTCTTCTAAATTAATGTAAACACTGTTAGCATCAGTTCCAGTGTATAGTTTATATGTCATCGGAAGGCAAGTTATTGGTCTATATTTTTTTTAGGATAGCTTGCAGGTTCACTCTTAAGTAGGCATATTGTTTTTCCTGTTGTTAACTAGGTTAATGTCTGTTCGGGGTGCACATATAAATAGTTCTTACTCATGCCTACATCTTCACATAAAGATGCTAATACTTTTAGCCAGACGTTAGGTACTATATCTGGACCTGGGGTATTCCAATTAAGAGCTTTGTTTAACTTTGTTTCAATCTCTCTGGCCATTATTTCAGCAGATTTCATAACCTGTGCACTTGAACTTCTTATTATTTCTTTTACTTCTTCTATCCAGTTAGCATCTTTGTTATGTTCCACAGGATCTTCATAGATATTTCTCCAAAATGTATCCATTTCTTCTTTTTTGGTGGTGTTTCAATCCCTTTTACCTTGTTTTCAATTCTCTGTGAAACTTTTTTAAGTCACCAATAAATTGCTTATTTTGTACTTATTTATCTTCATACCTTCGTCCAAGTTTTTTTGCCTGTGCTAATATTTTTAGTTTATTATTTGTGATAGTGCACGATTGATCCTGGCCCATTCTGATAGTGTGCATTGCTTTTATCACATCTATCTTTCTGAATATTTTTATTGATCTGTTGCCTGCAATCTGGATGCCTTTGCCTGTATTTCTCTTTGAATATCTTTGGGGCTGCTTTTTTGTATTGATTAATTTGGCTTTCTCCTTTTCAAAAATATTGCAACATATCAGATCTCTTTTTCCCCCATGTCCATATTTCTTTTTTATACCTTTCAAAAATCTCTAGATTTTGTTATTTATATTTTCACACTTCCTTAGTTGCTTCTTTTTCCAAATGGCCCAAGATTTCTTAGTCTATATAATATTTTTTCATAACTCTGTTGTATTAATGAACACAAATTTGTATTTAAAAGTTCTGACAGTTTTTCTTGTGCAAGTATTTTTCTTTCCTCTAATTTCTCTTTTAATCTTTTTGTATATCTTCTGTCTGAAAATTCTGGGCTTCTTGCATAATAGTAAAAATACATAATTTCTTTCTTATCCTCAGTAGCCCACCCTGTCATCATTATGGCTCTTTCTTGGCCTATCAGTTTTTGTGATTTTTCTGGACTGCTACTTCCTTCTACAATGGGGAGCCATCCTCACCCTGGGCCTGGCCTAGCCCCATTATAAGAATGTTTCTGTATTTTGACGATTTTACATAATTTTTTTCCAGTGCTGGCACCAGTGTGCCTACCATGATTGGGCACTTTTTTTTTTTTATCCTGGGTCTTGTGCATCCAGTTAGCATTTTTGTATTTTTTAACCTACTTCTGTCCATGATATATACTATATATATATATATATATATATATATATATATATATCAGTGTCATCTTGGTGAGATTTTGTGAAAAACAGAGTCCACCTCATGAAGGTACTCACCAAGACTTGAGGATGAATTTAATTCCAGCAATACTACTCTCCTTTGCTTGTTGATTTATCATCTCTCCATTCAGACCTCTTGATCATCTCTCCATTCAGACCCTTTTGAATAATGATCAGTACAGATAAGATACTTTACCTTAGGTAAAAGCTTGTGATAAACTGACAAATCGAGTAAATATGTCAGTATATTGTCTTAACTACCGGTAAAGATGTTGCAATTTATACTTTTTATGCCTTCCAGCATCTCTACGCTCTTCTTGTAACAGACTAAACTATTTGAGTGTGCAACATTTTTGTCTCAAATGTTTGTGAACTAATAACTCTGTGACCTTGTGAATCATCTGCTTCACCAGCCTGATAATCATAGTCTCTGTAAATATGCAAATCTTTGATTTTATGGACATGCCAATCATGCTGTCTGGAAGTTTGTGAATTATTTTTACTGGCTACATGATGACCTCTAGTTTCCTGCACATGTTCACACACTATTAATTTGCTTTATCATGCCCTAATGTTTGCCTAACTTGCCTAATATATTTGGGTGCTGTAACAGATAAACACAAAAGCCAGAAGAAGTAGCTGAATTGAACCCACTCAAAGTATTGCAGGCTGCAAATCACCACACAGTTGTAGAATGCAGAATCCACTTTATTAACTTCAGACAAAAAATCCAAGGATGAGCGCTTTCGTCCAGAAAAATCTAGACTTCATCAGACAATTTATCCCACATAGTTACTTCCTTCTTATACAGTCCAAACAGGAAGTTCCACCCAGTTGTAAACTATCAATTATGTCATTAAAAGCACAATATTTACAGTCACTGAATTTAAAAAGCAGACAAACTATACAAACTGAAAAAAAGTTCATGGAACACACCACCCTAAAAACACACTATATATAAACACTGCTTCATAAAAATGACAATTTACAATAAATATTTAAATATGTTGAATGTGTTAAAACAATAATAATGTGTGATTAAATACTAAAAAACTAGATATAGTAAAAAATGTTAAGAGAAATAAATACACTTAACATAAATACTGAACATGTGATATTAAAATGTTAAAATGTTAAAATGCATAATGGAGAAATATATATTTATATGTATATATATATATATATATATATATATATATATATATATATATATATACACACACACACACACACACACACACACACACACACACACACACACACACACACATTTTATCTTTCTAGTGCCTTTAGTTTTAAAATTGGGCTAATTGAAATATGCTCATTCAGGCCTGGCCAGTTCCCTGCATTCAAACGTAATTGCCAGTATAATTCTCTTTTCTCAAGTAATAGTGACCATGCACCACCCCTCATGTTGGTACTGATATTGTCTATAATAAAAAAATTGGAACTTATGGTCCTTATACTCCATAACATGTTTGCTAAGAGAATTTGTTTCTTTTTTATTCCTTATATCATATAGGTGTTCGTATATGCGATTTTTTAACTTTCTATCAATCTTGCCTATGTAAAAGCAAGAACAGGTGGTACACATGGCACAGTAAATCACTTTCTCCGAATTACAGTAGTATTTCTGATTGATTCTGATTTCAATATTATTAATGTCAAAAATATTGCCGTCTTTAATGTAACTGCAATAGTTACATCTGCCACATTTGTTCATAGAACCTGACCTGTGGTTTGGGTAAGAGTTACTACTCTCAAATATGTTTTTCATATTCTTGCCTTTCCTATATACTATAATAGATTGCAGTCCTATTAGTGGTCTGATGTTCTGTCATGTCTCAAAATAGACCAGTTTTTTTGTTAAGATGTTTCTTACTATGTAACTATCTTGAGTGAATACAGTGATGAAAGAAGTCTTATAATAATTCTTATTTGCAACATTGTCAGTTTCTTGATTACTGGTGAAAGGCCCACTGTCAGTCATATTACAAGAAAGTAAAGGTACATAAAACCCACGCTCGCTCTTGTTAACCACCTCAATGATTATATCACTAACGAACTTACAAGGATAGCCTCTTTTTTGAAACATATTTTTCAAGTTGTCACATTCATCTAAAAATTCATCAATACCTGAAACCATATGGGCTGCACGCACAAACTGTCCCTTAACTGTTGCTTTCTTTTGTTTGACTGGGTGTGTACTAGAAAAATGCAATAATGAGTTTGAATATGTGCTTTTCCTAAAGATTTTTGAAACAAACCTCTTATTTTCATAATCCTTTTCCAGAAAGACGTCTAAAAAGGAAATTTTGTCAAGGTCTCTGGTATAGGTGAACTTTAGAAATTCTGTGGTGGTTCCAATATAATTTATAAAATCATCAATAGCATTAACAGGTCCATCCCACAGAACAAACATATCATCCAAAAACCTGGTGTAAAATTTGATGTGCTCAAAATAACATGAAGAAAAAAGAAATTTCTTCTCCCATTGCCTAACTACAATATTTGCATATAAACCACCACATGCAGACCCCATAGCCACCCCTTCTTGTTGTAAGTAAATTTCTTTGTTAAACAAAATGAAATTGTTTATAAGGACAATTTCCATCAGTTGTGAAAAGACCAAGGTCTGGAAGTGTGAGATGTCTTTTTCATATAAGAAATCTGTAAACCACTCCAAACCAATTGTGTGAGGTATGACTGAATTAAGGTCTTTAATATCAATAGTAATAAAAACAAAAGTGTCCTTGAAAGGTATCTCATCCATAGCTTGTAAGAAGCTCCATGAATCCTTGCAGATATGTGTCTCACTCAATATGTATTCTTTTAACTTATTGTCCAGATATCTTGCAAGGGGGTGGGTAATGGACCCCTTGGAGTCTACTATGGGTCGCATGGGTGGTTGGCTAAGATTTTTATGCAATTTTGGCAGCCCAAACATGACTGATATTTTCGGGCAGGGAACAGAGAGAAATTTAAGCACATCAATAGAAATTGAACCCTCTATAAATAAATCTTGGAGTTTATATGCTGGCAAGAAGTGTTCAGTTCATTAATGGATGACCTTAAATATGCTTTTCCTTCTAGAATACAAAACATTTTCTTGTTATAGTCCTCATGGTCCATCAATACTACACCTCCACCTTTAACAGGTTTCATAATTCTAACATTTTGTGAAAAGATTTTTATTTCATCCATTACCTTTCTTTCATTCATGTCAATGTTCCTACTAGAAAGCTTAGAGTTACGTATATCTAACTCACACATATTCTCAAAAAGTTGGACAATGGGATGAAGTGGGGGGTTGTATGTACTAGAGATGGCTAAAGGGTTGACAAAGGAACCAGGTGCAGAGTTTTTAAAAAGAATGTTCAAGTTCAGCTTACGTGTATACATTCTTAAATCCATAAGAGTATTAGAAACATTTAGGGGCTGTGGGGGTACAAAGGTGAATCCGATGGCAAATAAATCACAGTGTTCAGAATTAATAGCAATACTGGAAAAATTGTACACATTAAAGTCACCTAAAGTGTTGGTAACTATGTGGCAGGGTGGGAGTAAATGGTCCATATCATCACCTAAATTGTTTGGTGGTGTATGCAACAAGTTAATTAAAGTCACATTTACATCCTGTTGTTCCAGGACTGGTACCTCTTCCCCCCTCTGTTCACCATCCCTCCCCTGTTCCAATGGCTGTTCCTGTTCATCGGGGCCATATCCCAATTGTTGTTCCCCTGGGGACCTTTGTTCATCAGACGCTCTGAGTGTCTCAGGGGGGGAAACTCTTCCGTGTCTAAAAAAACCTGACCAGCGTTACTAGTTGAAGGATTGTCAGTATCAATAACATTTATTGTAAATTTGTTTTTCATTCACAGTAATGCCTAAACTTGTCATCAATAACAGCCAGATCAAACTTGTTTTTTTTAAGAAGATCAAATTATTAATATTTTAATGAGATTGTCTCCAGCTAGATAAAAGAATGCAGTAACTTATATCTTCTTGCTTTATTCAGTTATACCATAAGGAAGACTGTTGAATTTCTGTAACTACTGCATTCAGTTTTCTGGGAATCCTGGAAGCTTGTTAACAAAGCATTTTGGCTACATTTTGCATCCAGGAAAGTACATTTAATCTACATTTAAAATACTGCACTAATCTTACCATTTAAATCAGTTTTGTGCTGTTCCTGCTTGTTTTTGTTTGAAGTTAACCCTATTAATTGGATGTATTTTATAGTTGAAATGCTTTATAGTCTACAGTGCTTTTCAAGTGGTTTCTATACTGTGCCTAGGTGTTTAAATAATTTCTGAGTGAGCTCTAATTTTACTGCATTTTTATTATCCCTCTTCTGATTGTGAAGCTAGAGATGTGGTTTTACAGTATTCATTGTTATTTTTCGGAGTTCTTAAGTGGATTATCAGTATTACTTATCTAATGCTTTGTTTTAGTCATTTTAGAAACTTAAAACAAAAAACAGCTTCAGCCAGGTGTGTGAGTTGTAACTAAAGCTTGCGGTAATTAAACTTACACACTTGGTATTTTATATTACAGAAGCAGTCAGCCATCTTAGTCTTGAGACTCTTAGAAGTTTGGAAACAAACTTAGGACTACATTTTTCATGTAGGGTAGCATATTTAAACTACATTTAAAATACTCCACTTATCTTACCATTTATGTCAGTTTGTTGTTCCTCACCCATCTATTCTTTTCCTGCTGTGCTTTTAAATGTGGAGGCTTTTGAGCTGCCTGATCCTGCTGTATATCTGGCCTAGGAAGCTCCTCCCAGTCATGTCTTCTGTGTACCTGGCCGTGGAAGCTCCTCCCAGTCTTATCTCGTCTGCTTATATTACTGGGTACTGACAGATGACATTGGGAAGGTCCTCCCTAACCTTAGATTGTTAATGTGCTTTGAAATTGCTTTGAAGCATGTGCTCCTCATCGCTAGTTTGTCTGCCTTTGAATTGCCTTGTAATTACTTGTAGCTTGTTATTTGATTTGTTTCTTGTACCTTTTCACTTTTGGTTAACTAAAGTGTATTTTTACAGTAAGAAGACTGAGACTGCAATTCTAGTGGAATTAGAAAGATAGTCTGGTCTGTCTGAGTTGGGAAACACACAGGGAGGCTTAAAGTGGGATTGTTTCATTATCCAAAGGGCATTTTAATTGAGCTAGTCGCTTTTCTTTGAGTGTAAATTTGGTGTGTTTGCTTATCTCTTGGCTCAGTTCCACAGAGCTCAAATGCTTGGCAAATGGCCAGTGTTCTCAGAGTGTTTGGTTTGCATTTGGTGCCATCCAGGCTAAGATAAGTACTTTCAATTGAAATAGTAAACCTTCTAAGCTATTTCTGAAGACTGGTGATATATTTTCAAATTATTTCATAGCATTTTTCTGAATTTTATTACTTTAAAGTGCATTTGCTTTTCCTTGGTGTAACTGCTTCTAGTGTGCTTTGAAATTGCCTTAAAATGTGTGTTCCTCATTGATGGCTTGTCTGCCTTAGTATCACCTTGTAAATACTTGTTGTAGCTAATTGTTTTATTTGTTTCTGGTACTCTTTCCCTTTTGGCTGAGTAAAATGTATTTTTATATTCAGAAGATTGGGACTGCAATTCTAGTGGTGGTAGAAAGGTAGCCTGGTCTGTCTGAACTGAAAAATACACAGGGGGGCTTAAAGTGAGAATTACTTGTTATAGATAGCTGTTTGGTTTGTTTCTGCTACCTTTTCACTTTTAGCTAACTAAAGTGCATCTGTTTGAGTTGGGAAGCACACATGCAGGGTTAAAGTGAGATCATTTAATTGGTCAGAGGGCTTTTTAGTTGGTTTTGTCACTTTTCTTTGAGTCAATAAATTCCACTGTTTTTCTTGCAGTAGCTTTTACCAGTTCCTTGTTTACATGCAAGCAACTTAGAAACTAAAATTTTTCTATAAAACTTCCTCTGTGACTTTACCCAGTACTCAGTTTCACAAAGAACAACTATTTCCACTCTGAGGAGCATTGCTGCCCGACTTCAGTCATGCATAGCCTAATTGTAGTTTGTACATCACAGCTCCCCAGTTAGCATGCTGTACCATCCCTTTGCAGTTCACCTAAAAAGACCTGACCATGGATGAACAATTTCCCAATTTCTCAGCTGGCATCTTGGTAGATATGGTCATCCTGAGACAATGTAGGAATTGTCTCATGTTCACTGATAACCAACTAATTCTTAGAGAAATGGATACAATATGTCAGAGGTGTAATTTTACAATGTCACTGGAGGCAAGACTTTCACGCAAAAGTTTTCTTGGGGTTGAGTAGAAGGCTTGATTCTTTGAGCCAGGTTTCTACAGAAGAGAAAGATTTGTTGGGTAATGTATCAGAGTTTATTTATTGTTGAGGCCGCACATATTGATGTTGAGTCATCTGCATACTGAACTAAACTGGCATGGTGAGTGGCGGTGTGGAGGTCATTAATAAACTGTCTTTTGGCTTTTCCTGGTTAGGGGTCGCCACAGCGGAACTCCGGTCCGCTAATGACTGGCAGTGAATTTTTACGGTGTTGAGTTGCAAGCCCGGCACCCAACGTTCAAAGAAGGCACACCCACACATGCACCTACCTGCATGTCTTTAAATTCATTCGACCATAGGGAGGACATGCAGACTCCGCACAGAAGGTGCTCCAGCCAAGAATCGAACTGGAGAACCTCTTGCTGTGAGGTGACAATGCTAACCACTACACCACCGCGGCATAAATATATTAAATAGTATAGGACCCAGGATAGAGGCCTGAGGGACACCTGTAGTAACTGGTTGAGAGAATGAGTAGGTTTACTGCCATTTAATGTCTTGTTGTCTTCCATGTTGTTGTTGTTGTTGTTTTTCGGCTTTTCCTGGTTAGGGTCACCACAGCAGAACTCCGGTCCATTAATGATTGGCAGTAGATTTTCACAAACGCCAAGGTGCCAGCTCGACGTTCAACCTTCAATGAAGGCACGCCTATTTCTACATGTCTTTTGAACGCCCACCCAACCACGGAGAGGACATGCAGACTCCACACAGAAGGCAATCCCTGCACTCCAGCTGAGAATCGAATGGGATTGTTGTCTTCCATATAGGTAACTAAAGAATCACAACAAGGAGTATTGTGAAAGCCCTATTGAGGAGAGTCTAATGAGCAGTTGCTGGTACGAGATAGTATCAAATGCCTTTGACAAGTCTAAGAACATGATGGACACAAGCAGACCATCATTTCTATGTCTGGAGACAAGCAGACCATCATTTCTATGTCTGGACACAAGCAGACCATCATTTCTATGTCTGGACACAAGCAGACCATCATTTCTATGTCTGGACACAAGCAGACCATCATTTCTATGTCTGGACACAAGCAGACCATCATTTCTATGTCTGGACACAAGCAAACCATCATTTCTATGTCTGGACACAAGCAGACCATCATTTCTATGTCTGGACACAAGCAGACCATCATTTCTATGTCTGGACACAAGCAGACCATCATTTCTATGTCTGGACACAAGCAGACCATCATTTCTATGTCTGGACACAAGCAAACCATCATTTCTATGTCTGGACACAAGCAGACCATCATTTCTATGTCTGGACACAAGCAGACCATCATTTCTATGTCTGGACACAAGCAGACCATCATTTCTATGTCTGGACACAAGCAGACCATCATTTCTATGTCGGTTTATTATATTGGTAAAATATAGCAGAGCAGTAGTAGTGCTGTGCTGAGACCTAAAGCCATGTTGTGTTTCTGAGAGCAGGTTATTTGAGGTTAGGTATTGCATCAGCTGCACATGGATGCATTTCTCTAATATTTTGGAGAGGGAGGAGAGAATCGCTATTGTTCTGTAATTGTTAAACTCTGTAGATGTGCTGCCTTTGTGCAGTGGTATGATGTAGGATTTTTTTCCACACTGATGGGACGTATCTTTCTGCTATGGATCTATTAATTAGTATGGACCCAGGGAAAGCTATGACTTCTGCAGCCATTTTTAGGTAGTCTGATGGAAGTTGGTCTACAGCTACAGAAGTAGTTTTTAGTTTAAAGAGAAACTTCCTTATGAGTGACGTAGATACTGGACTAAAATGAAGAGCTGTTGGAGGTTTTGATTGAACAGGTGTAGAATGATGGGGGCAGATCTAAGAGAGATAATATTGATTGTATAAAACAGAAATTAAACTGTGTGGGGAAAGAGTTTGTCATATTGTCTGTTTTTGGAGAGGGTCTAGTGGTCTTGCCAGGGTGGAGTAGATTACTTATTGATGACCAAAAAAGTTTTGGGTTATTTAGTTTTGTCTTGTAGGTTGGTATAGTATGTTTGCTTATCCTGTTTGACATTAATTTTATTTGATTATAGATAATCTGCTTCTCTAGGTTATGGTGAGTTCTAATAGCATATGTTTGTATGTGGTCACTTATGCTGAGAGGTGAACTATAGGTCACTTTCTATGACTCAGTAACTTGGACTTACTGGAAGCCCTCACAATTCAACTCAGTTCCATATCCATGTGCAATTTCAACTAGCCCACTATAAACTTTGGTATTTACAAGACCCCAAACATACTGGCCCAGATATTTCTGGACTTCGTAAACACAAACACCTTGGACCAGATAGTTCATATGTCCAGTAGGTGTGTAAACATACTTGACCTGGTACTCACAAACATGGGAGAACTGCACCTCCTCTGGTGTAGTGTCCTGTCTGATAAGGTCAGACTACAAAGCTGTCTCCTTCATAATAAAAAAATCAGTTCTCTGACCCTAGCTAACCTCGTAATATTTAGGAACTATTTTAAGACAAACTTCATACTACTAAGTGATAACCTGTCAAAATTTCAAACCCCACTCAAACCCTGAGACCACATCAGCCTATGTAGAATTGTTAATAGAAACCCTGTACAATCAAGTCAATAAATCCATAGTGACAGTTGTGCCTACCAGAAATAAGCCCAGAACTAACTCAAAAAAGTACTCTGGTGGAACCTAAACATGAAGAGGTTGTACAACAAAAGAAAAAAGTCATAGCCAAGATTAGGAAGTGCTATGCCTAGCATGATAAAAACATTCTCTTCAATCTAAACAAACACTTAAGAAGGGAAATTAAGTCTACTAAAGCCACATTTGAGGTAAAGATAGCCTCCCAGGCAAAGGACAACTACAAGACTTTCTTTAGTTATGTCCTAAACCTCAAAGGCAGCACACAGTAGTGTGCAGACTGATTGTAAATGGAGTCACCTACATAGGATCATAGGATCATAGGAGATTACTAGGCTAATGGCCCTGAGGCCCTTACAAGCCTAGCCAAGAGTTTATCCCCCCAAAAAAAGAAACCTTAGTCAACACCTGTTGCCCCTGTCAGTGAGGGACACAGGTGGAACCCCTGGGACAAATTTGTGGTTTCTCATCTATTTGTCAAGGGTGCACTTGAAGAAGGTCAGGGAGGTTCTCTAACATGTATGAGAAGTCTGTTCCTGAGACAGGGCAGCCTCTGGGAGACAAACTTGTCTCTCCAGCAGGTTGTGTTGATGTCACATATTAGATTTAGGCCTTTCTAGCAGGTAATGCGTGAGGAGTTAGCCTTATGGATATGGAGCATCTCTAGTAAGGCAGGGTCCAAAATTGCTTTGTAGGTTAGACACAGATCACCTCTGAGCAATCTGTATGATATCGAGTAGAGTGATAGTGATTTGAGCCTGTCCGCATAGGACAAGTGTTGGAGGACTTGGACTCTCTTTGTGAGGTATTTCTGTGGCCTTTCCAGTTGGTGCAGGTGTTTGGAGAGGTACATACCAAACGGGGCATTATACTCAATTATAGGCCTAATGAGGGGGGAGGAGTACAGAGAGGTAATAATCTCCTTTTTCTGGATGCTATCCCGTTACCTATGAGATAAACCAAGTAAAAGGCTTTTCTGACCACTGCTGCCACATGATGGTCAAATGTGAAATTGTTGTCAACCTGAGTACCCAGATCTCTCACCACAGGTTGTGTTTAGGGGGTTGCCATTGAAGTGGTAATCAGTAGGGGCCATGTTTTTGCCACATGGTATGAAAATACAGGATTTTGCCTTCAATTTAAGGCCATGACTTTGACACAAGTCATTTGTTGCTGTGAGACCCTCTTGCAATATGTTAACATCATTTTGGGAGTCAATGACAGCACCCAACTTACAGTTGTCCACAAACCTGGTCGGCCACAGGCCTTTTGTCTTTGCCTGGACCTCTGAGAAGTAGATGCCAAACAGTAGGGGTCCCAGGACAGATCCCTTGGGAACACCACTAGTGACAGGTCTGCTGTCGGAGGTGAAGGTACCTATTTTGACCTTGCAGTCCTATTGGTGAGCCAGTTGGCCACCCACCTGATGAGATAGAGATTTATGCCAAGTTGTGTTAGATTTTCAATGATGCCCAGTTGAGGATTGTGTCAAAGGCCTTGGCCAAGTCAGGGTAAGGTAAGCTGTTTGTACTGACTTTCCTTCATCCAGGGACTTGGTGACAGTCTCAAAGAAGTCATCCAGTTTCAACAGGCAAGATCTGCCCTTGATGAATCTGAACTGGGTGGGGTCAAGTGCTTGAAGATTGCCTATGTCCTTATTTATGAGATCCATAATAATATGCTCATTGGCTTTACAGATCAGACTTGTCAAGCTAATGGGGCAACAGTTTCCAGGGTCAGTATTGGCACCACCTTTGTGTAAAGGGATGACAATGGCAGTTCACCACTCTGCTGGAATGAAACCTGTACTTAAGCTGTGGTTGAATAGGGTGCTACAAGGCGAAGCTAGTTCTTGCTGGAGATGGTGCAGAATACAGCCTGGGATACTATCAGATCCCATGGAAGCTGTGTTTTTTGACTTGCATAGGGCCTTTAACACTTGATCTATGGAGATGTGAGGTGTGGAACAAGTATCGGGGATGTCAAATGGGCCTTTGTGGGGCCGGGGGTGGCATTTGTGCTGAACCTATCTGCTTGCAGGTTGGCTAAGTCAAAAGGAACAGTCTAAGTGATATTGTTACGTACTAGTTAGGAACAAGCCTGGGCTTTGCCATGGAGGTTTCTGACATAACTGAATAAGGCTTTGTAGTTTCCCTTTGTTTTGGAGGCTAGTTTCAATTCATAATTGGCTTTGGAGGTTTTCACTAGTGATCTAATTTGCTTGTTAAGGCTAAGGAAGGTGTTTTTTCAATTTGGAATTTGTTCCTTTTTACCCTTAGACAACAGTTTTTTCCTTTTGTTATAAAGCCTGTTGATAGAGGATGTCCACCAGACAGGTTTGTGTTTCCTTGAGAAATAGGTTTTAGTTCTGTTGGGTATGGCTGAGTCCATGCAGTTATACAGGTGCTTGTATACTGCACTGGCATACTGTTCAGCATAGTTGTCTGCATCCTCTGAGGGTGGTGGTGGTGTGAAGCTACTGATGCCTTCCCTTCTGAGGTTGTAGTTAGCTTTTGAGAAGTTTTTTAGCCTGGGTACGGCTGGGGGGGGGGGGGGTGAGATAAAAACTTCAAATGAGCAGACCGATGATCTGATCTCACCAGGGAAGAACATACTATGGGAGTGGTGCAGTGGTCACTCATGTTGGTGAAAATCAAGTCCAGAATGTTATCTCTCCTTGTGGGTGATGAGATGAGCTGGTCTAGTGTGTTAGAAATTATGAAGTCAAGGAATCATTGGGTGAGCGCATTAGTGCTGGAATAGTTCACCCAGTCTATGGTGGAGTAGTTGAAGTCACAGAGGATCAGGGTGTTAGGGGGTACCTTGATCGAGTCAAGTAGGTCCAGGTAGGAGGAGTGGGTGTCCTGAGTCATGGAGGGGGTTCTATAGCTGGCTATAACTGTTAGTTGAAGATGGAGTAGTTCCAGTGCATCATGCTGGCAAACCAGTCTAAAACCACTTCTAAACATAGAAAAGCCCACCTTATCTGCTGGTAAGTATATATTATGTATTAAAGTATAAAAACTGCGTAAAAAAAGCTTCCTATAAGCAACATACATGTTTAATATGTATATGTATGTTTGTCCCCCAGATTATTTGAATCAGTATACCCTGTATTTTGCTTATAGGAAGTTTTTTACACAGTTTTTATACTGTTATCTGTTGTGTTTATGTATACATATGTATATATTTCTACTTTTTATGTGCTGTTTAAATAGCATATATTTTAGCTGTGTTTCTTTAAAGTTTGTGGTCATGTGATTTATCAGTGTTACACTTCCCTATTTAAGAGTCAACTTTTGGTTTACTGTGTTTGTTATCTGATGAAGCAGCAAGAGCTGTGAAAGTGCTTATCACCTACAATAAATCAAGTTTTTATCCCCTAGAGTCGTGCCTTCTTTGGTTCCATCAGTGTTCTTGGATTACTTAATTGTATATGTATTGGACTTGGCTGTTCTGGGAAGTTGGTGGTATTTTTTTTCTATTTTTGCTGGTATTGTGGTACCATTCTTGGTGAAGGTATGATCCTGCTTAGTGCTAGGGTCATACCTGCTTGGGACATATATTCTGAGAGCTCAACCATGTCTCTCTTCATATAATCCAGGGAGGTACATTTTGAGTCATTCACACCAACATTGACAATGACAGAGTCATACTTGTACCTACTGTGGAGAGACTTAAGTGTGTGCATGATGTGGTGGATTCTTGTACTTGACAGACAACTGATCATGACTTTCTCCTTGTTGACCCTGGTGAGGGAGACATTGGTGTGTCTCACAATTGAGTCACCAATGACTAGTATGTTTGGTTTATTGTTATTCCTTATGGGCTGCGTTGGTTTATTGTTATGCCTTATAAGCTGTATTTTTGAGACACAGGTGTGTTGTCTGCTGTATGAGATTTGTTTGTTGTTGTGTGTGGAATGTTTGTAAGTGTGTTTTGGAGGTCTCTGCTGTTTAGGTAAGTTTTTGTTGAGGACCTCTGCATAGGTGTGTGTGCTGTGCTTGGCTATGTGATGTGAGTGGTGTGGTGTTTGTGCTGGCAATTTCCTCTTTGTCAAGAGTACTGACTGTGGCATGAGAGAGCATGAATTCCTGGTTACTGATGTAGATGCATTTCTCACAAGTAGAAGAATTATGTGCTAGGATAAGAGAGCTGTCAGTGAACATGAGGGAGTTGCTACACTGTTTCAGTATGCCCATGTCGACCAAGCTGGCAGGAGAAACTGATGGGAATTGTCCAGACATAGTGTCCTGAATACTTGGGCGGACTTATGGAGAGAGTGTTTTGATAAGGGTTTGCCCACAAGAGTGTAGACCACAAAAACCTTCTTAAATGTAAAGTAACTGGCCTGAAGCCCAAGTGCGAAAACCAAACCTAAGATGCTTGGAATAACAGATAAATTTAATCAGGCTGCTAACAAGCAGTAATAAATACAGCAGAATAAAAGCATTTGAACACTTAAGAGCACACAGCAAAGCAAAATAAGGTAATAAAGTAGGAAGAACACAATTACAGTAAAAGCAGCTAAGTAAAGTGTATCAATTTTTTTTAGTGGAGAGGGAGGAAACAGAAGATAATACAAGGTTAAGAAATAAAGGGGGGGTTGACCTTCCCAAATGCTATCTCTGTACACAGTAGACTGAGCTGATGAGATTGGACTGGGAGGAGTGTCCAAAATAAAATTTACAGCAGGGGTGGGCAATTCCAAAGCCACCAAGTTTAAGAATACAACAACACTTGGGTGGGAGGCTGGAACATTACAAACAAAATGCAGACAGGGGCCAGCCAAATTCAATGAAGCAAATAAAAAATGCAGTACAGTTATGTTAACTATCACTGAAACAGAATAAGTGCAAAAAAAGTATACTTATATCAGCTTGGTATATCCAGAGGTTATACATACCACCACAGCCAGCTCATCAGCTCTGCAACTGAGCACAATTTCAAAGAAATGTAACTTTTTATAGCAGTAATATAAAAACAAAGAAATGTGGCTCTTTATAACAGTAAAAAAACAAGATAGACCCTTAGGTAAACAAATAAACAAAAAAAGTCTTGACCAGTAGCTTACACCTTGGGTGTAAAATGCAGACAGGCACCAGCTAAGTTCAATGAAGCAAATGAAAAAATGCAGTACAGTTTTGCTAACTATCACTGAAATGGAATACATGGAGTTAGAAAATATAGCAAATATGCTGGCTGACAATTCAGTTCCATTTTTCTTCCTCTTTCTTCCCAGGCCAGATCCCAGGAAATGCAATCAAACTCCTCCCAACTGTCACTAGGGAGCAGGTCCTAGATGCACTTTATAAGAGCAAAAGCACTGCATTGATGGGCCCTGATAAAATCCCAGGATGCCTCCTAAATAGCCTGAAACATGACCTGTCGGGACCACTGGAGTCACTGTTTAATGATAGCCTCCAGACAGGTTTTGTGCCATGCAAATAGAAAACTGTAACAATCATCCCTCTGCACAAATGCAGACCATCACTTTACCCCGGAAACTACAGACCCATCAGTCTCACTAGTCTCCTATGCAAAACCATTGAAAAAATTATCATGTAAATGATTAGTAAGGATATAGAAAACCTTCTAACACTGGATCTAACCCAGATGGTTTTGTCAAGGGCAGATCATGTCTACTCAGCCTGGTGGACTTCTTTGAGAAGGACACCAAGGCTATGAATAAGAGCTAAACAGTGCACACTGCCACCCTTGATCTGGGCAAGGCATTTGATAAACTACCCAACTTGGTCATTGTAAACAAACATGGATATAAGAATACATGGCTCTCAGATAAGTCCCATGACGTTAAGATAGGAGAAACCACCTGCACTAAGAGGTCGGTCACTAGTGGAGTCTCACAGGATTCTGTGCTGGGTCCTCTTCTTTGTAGTATCTACTTCTCAGAAGTCAAGGCCAATGTCAAAGGTCTCTGACTGACAAAGTTTGCAGATGATTGCAAACTAGGAGCTGTCATAGAATCCCTGCAATATACTAACATCCTACAGGAAGGACTAACACAGGCAACTGACTAGTGCCAAACCCATGGCTTAAAACTCAGTGCCAAGAAGTGTATAATAAAAAGGACGTTAGCCACCCTGGGAAATTACCTAATTGATAGTACACAAGAATAGAACCAGTAGTCAGGGATTTGGGTATGCATGTAGATAGTAACCTGCCTTTCGGTTAACATGTTTCTAAGGTAGTAAGTAAATAATTCTGTGTTGCTCAACTTATAAGCAAGGCATGGCATCTATGTGCAGGGAAGTCACCATTCCACTGTATTTGGCCCTCATCAGGTCCGTCATTGATTATAACTCCCCCCGTTGGTATGTACCTGACTAGGCACATGAAACAACTGGAATGTCCACAGATGTTCCTCACAAAAAGAATATAGGTTGTAAACAGCATGTCCTATGTAGATCACCTTAAAGCCCAATCTCTATACTCTGTTTCCTACAGACTGTTGAGAGGTGATCTATGCTTGGCATACAAGGCAACCTTGCATCCCACTCTGATGGACCTTTTTCATATTCACAACATGAATAACATCAGAATTACCCGATCTATGGATTTAAACTTTGCTTGTGACATGAATAGGACACATTGGGGGGACAAGTATGGGTCACAGAGAATTCCCCTTGTGTGGATCAGGCTTCCCATCAGTGTGAAGCAGAGCTCTTCCCTAACCCTATTCAGGTGAAACCTGGACCAGCGGATAGGAAATCTGAAATATACCCCTGGTCTATCACCTATGTCTTTAATGGACAGAGGCAGCCAATAAATCTTGCCCTATCTTACATATACCCTTTAAAATTAACTTTAAGGCACATAAACTTGTGGGGTACAGTTGGGATGCTTGGCTAGGCTTGTAAAGGCCCCAGTGATCATTAGCCTGGTATATACTTATGGTCCTGTGAATGGCAGCACACATACAGGTATCACTGTGCTCCCTGAAGATAGTGCTTATATAAAGGAGAAAACAAAGTATTTGCTTCTAAATATCTGTGAAAAAGATGAAAGCTGCATTACACAAGTAAAGCAGGTACCCTTAAAGGGCAAATACTTCTGAAACACATGCCAGATGAAACTAACTGATGAGTGTTAAGTAATTCCCACTTAACAAAAAATCTGTTGAGGGTGGCTGAGCAAACATCCTATTCATGAATAAAATAAATAATACGATATCCAAGTGTTGCAGGCTTTTTATTTTTGAAATGGCAGCATTCTCCAATGAATCTGTGTTCAGTATGTGTATATATATATATATATATATATATATATATATATATATATATATATATATATATATATATATATATACACACACACACACACACACACACACACACTCCTGAGTTATGGTATGCTTTAAATTAAACTGTGTGACATGGAGTATCTAAATGTGCACTGTTGGAGGTTTAGCTTGGAAGATTAGCTGCTACAAGCCTCGTATTGTACTTCTGAGTCCCTTAAACGCCAGTTGCCTATTGTATGTTGCAAAACCAGACAATATTTTTGTGTTACTCCTGAAGAAAGAGAGTTATTCCTAATGGGCTTACATATTTAACAAACTAAAGAAGCATTCTGTGGTTGAAAAGAATGACTTATTGCAACATTTTAATGGGAACTTGAATTTTTCCAAGTCTAAGTACAACATTGAAGAGGAAGAGACTCACCTGTGACTGCTAAAGCAATCATAAAAAAACAGTCATTTTGAAAGGCATAAGCAGTAAGCAGAAGTGCTTAGATACATTTTTGTATATAAAATCTGAAGGCATGTGACAGTGCAAGGGTAGCCTAATGTTTCTGAATGGAGTACTAAGTATGCTGACAACAACTCCTGCAAGATGTTCAGGTGCCTGGCAACAACGGAGGTGGTAAATGATTCTTACTAATGCAAGTAGATTTTAAATACATTGACTACTAAATACGTTTAATACATTTGCTCAGGTTTACAAGAAATCCAACCTGAAAAATAAGGTAAAAAGATGTAAGGCTATGATGTCAGTGATCAAGATACTCCTGTCTGCTGGTACCCAGTGGAGTTCCAAGCCAAATGTACTTGAATGCCACTCATACCTCTCAACTATGCAGATTTTTGAAGAAAGTTCAGATTTTTGCCTATATTTTTGGTCTGTTCCTCACAAAAATGTGTGTTTTTCAGGCAAATCTTTGAAGACTGAAAAATGGCAGACATCTGAGTTTCAAACATTATGTTCTTCAGAAAATGCACGATAATGTAAAACCTCTTATTCTAGCAACTTTCTAAGTTTGTAAGAGCAATATTTAAAACATGTCCCTATTTTTAGGCCTTTGTCCTCCTCTTATTTATGGCTTTGTCCAGATTTCTTGCACTAAGAGGTTGAGAGGTATGACGCTACTCTTCAATACTGGCACCAGAATTTTTCTACTCCTGTGATAGTGTAAGCATTGTAATTAAACATTAGAGAATCTACTGTTTAAGAAGATGCACTGAATATGATAAGGATTGATCTGGCTGAGTTTTGTAGTCAGTTAAAGAAAATTATTAGATCCATTCTGGATCAGAATATGAAGTAAAGTTAAATTGTATTGAACTCCCTCAGGAACCTTAACATTGTAGTGGCAATATCTGAAATGAAGACACAGAAGCAATTAAATATAGATGAGTGGAAAATTCAATGGACAGTGCAGATAACATACAGGTATGGTTGTAACTCAATGAAATAAATAGTTTGGTTAATTTTTATCTAATAAAATTGATTTATTATTTATTTTACATTTATTTATTTTACATTTGTTTACCGGGAAAGTCCGACTGGACACATCCATTTTCAACGGAGGCCCAGGGAGAAAAGCTCCACAATTACCAAACAATAATATATGTGACATTTACACAGTACATATATTAATATAGTAATAGTACATTTGTACAAGAAAACTGTGATTTCATATGTAATGTCATAAGATGAAGACAAAGACTCAGAAATTAGAGGCAAATACATTATGATGGGTATTCATCAAAGTGTTATGCTCTTGCATACCTCTATCTGGATTAAAACAGAAAGCTAGTTTAGAATTTGTTCATCATGTGACTTGGGGGTTGTAAGATGACATTTATTATGGAATTTACATTACAAAAAACAGGCTTTCAGCACCAGTACACTGAAGAAGCTCCGTGCAAAATGTGTGAAAAGGAAGAAAGTTTAATCTTAAATACAGCTGAAGTCTTGAACTTTGGAGCACAGTAGCAGTGTCAGCATTATTTCTAGTCTTTGTAAACATAATTAAAATAATAGTATACTCTGCTTTCTTAGTGTGTAATTATACTGTCTTCTAAGGCATCATTAGTAACTGCAACAAAGTAAAAGCACCACATTATACCCTGGTTATGTATTCCAGGGAGCCAAGCAGAAATAGAATAGAAAAGTTACCTACATAGTTTTTATTTCCATTATATACTGTCACATCTGTTGTGTTATTCTGTGATGTGCATTGTAGTAACAGAGTGTAACAGCACAACTACCATCTGTGTGTTAAGCACCATGTATCTGCAGTCTGAAATGTAGGACCCACAGACACAAAAATTATTATAGTCTGAAAATAGTAGCAGATCAAGCAAATTTAGAACCCAGTTATCCTTGCTGTATTGCGTATGCATAACAGAATTTGAGAAAACTGAATGTAAACAGAAAATGGAAGAACTGAGACTTTATTCCTGTGCTTTGAAATATCAGATTAGAGGCAAATATTCTGATCTGTACAAAACGCAGTAAATATATGACTTGAAAATCTAAAAACTTGAGAGGGTACAATCAAACAGGAAAGTGTGCTTATTTTATTTATGTATTTTAAGTAGGTAAACTGGTCCATCTGTGACCTTTCCAGCTATGCTCTATTATACAGAACAATTCACTGAGTACAAAGTACAGCTGTGTTAAGTCCTACTTACATGTAACAGTAGATGTTCATGGAACAAAATGCCTTACTGACATATCGGCTTTTTATTTCCTACACAGGGACAAAAAATTGTCGACCTTTCTCTAAGCAAACCATTGCTTGTTAGGTTGGCCTCTGGTATCGTTTTTTGTGACACCCACCATGGCAAAGCAAATCCAGGCAAGGTAAAGGCACATTTCACCTGGGCCTTTTCCTCTTCAGTGACATATTGGAAAGGAGTGGACTCTAAAAGTATTCTAGAAGCAGCAACTTGGTCCTCTGTCCATACTTTTGTGATGCACTGCATGCTGGATACCTTACCCTTTCTCTGTCAGTCAACCAAAGCTCAGAGCTCCTCCCACTGCCTATCTGTGGATGTGATGAACAAATTACCTAACAGTACAGGGACTGCCTTTCAGATCCACAGACAGGACCCATTAAATTGTGTAGGCTCCAACAGGAAGAGAAGATGAAAACACAAGCTTGTGAACTCCTACAGTTACAAACTAAAAAAAAAACAAAAAAAACACATTCACACATACACAATAATAAAGGCCTCTGAGTATAACTTACTGGTAACTCCAAGAGGCTGGTGTGTGGGTACTGCCAGTAAGGCAGTATAATCTATGAACATCTACTGTTACAGGTAAGTAGGAGTTATGCAACTGTATCATGTTAAACTAACAAACTGCCTTACTGGCAAATGGATAGATTCCCAAAGCATATTCGGCCTGAGAGGGGGAAGGACAAGGGTGCATGAGCCCCTGGAGAGTGGTACTGGTTTACTTAGAGGCAGGTTGAAGCATTTTTTGCCCCTGAGTAGGAAACAAGTCTATATGCCAGTAAGGCAGTGTGCTTGTTGAACATCTGTGTGTGTGTGTGTGTGTGTGTGTGTGTGTGTGTGTGTGTGTGTGTGTGTGTGTGTGTGTGTGTGTGTGTGTGTGTTTGTGTGTGTGTGTGTGTGCGCGTGTGTGTGTGTGTAGGTGGGTGCCTGAGCCAAGTGATGCATGGGCCATCAGAGAACACTGCCACCACAAAGTGCTGTTAGCACGAGTTGTAGAAAACTGCAATTCAGAGACACACAAAAGAACCCATTATGAGGTCTTCTTCATTACTGCTAAATCTGTCTCTGAATCATATTTTCTGTGATGTTGTACATTGATCTACCTGTGGTAGACAACTTTATTCATTTATTTACATTTTGGATACCAGCCAGAATACTAATCACAGTATGACCATCTGCAGGCCCAGCCTGGGATACATTCAAAATAGCAGCAACAAAAGTGTAACAAATGCACCTAGCAGTGAGCACCAAGGTAATACAGACTGGTCACAAAAAAGAGAAAGATACTATGTATAAATTTTACACTTTGTTGAGGTGGAACCAGAGGAGTAACCAGAAAAGAATGAGAAGCAGGATTAGCTTTGGAAACTGTAGGGGGGGTAACACAGGTTTTTAGAGAACAAAGCAAGAAGTAAGTAATGGTAAAGGCACAGAGTCCAAGGAGACAGAAGGAATGAGAAAGGTAAGTGTTATAAAATGACAGATAGCAAGGAGAAAAAGAAGCTATGCATGTATTTATAGGAAGCAGACACATAGTGACAACTAACAGAGTATTGGTGTATATTGGGCAATGAAATGGGCACTGAAAGATCTAACTTGGGAAGGCCCTCTCCGAAAACTCTTAAAGCTTGAGTCAGCCTTTGTTTCATATCATCCCACTCACAGTGCACACTGCAATATTCAGGGTTTTAATCCCTTTCTCCAGCTTACTTTTAAAATATAAACTACCAATTACTAGAGAGTCTAGGAACTGATTCTCAGGAATCAGCTTGGAAATAGTGCTTCTCTTTCCTAGTGAAAGAAGGTGCAAAGGGACATTGTTTCCTAGCCTTCCTTGAGATTAACAGAAAGCCT